>NC_060256.1:101278342-101500054 GCF_921293095.1 Ischnura elegans
TGATCGATCTCTCAGTTTATGGAGGCCAAATGCTAGGTGAGTCATCTACTGAGCCCGAAGATATCTCGATAGCTTTCAATAATTGTATGACACGCACGAGGTTCAAAAACAGAAAGAGATCTAATGCGACGCACATCTGACAATTTATGTTTTTTAAGCTCTAATTGTTTGACGCAAAGATTCATAGTTACAACAAGGCTACTAATATTCAAAATAGTCCAAACAGGACAATTTCGGAAGAAACACGCGCAGCATAAGCGCATTCAAACAAGACGAGATGGACTGGAAACTTTAGGCAATGCAAACTACGTATATCACATTGCTGAACCTTCGCCCCTTCGCTTTGAAAGCAATGACATCACATGCAAGATCGGACGTGTTCTTCCCGTGCTCCTTCACTCATAGCCTCGTACAGAGGGAGCGCGCTCCTTCCCCTCCGTATTCCGTTGCTTGCTTCGAAGACGGAGGGATCGCGCTCCTTCCCCTGGAACTCTCCTTCCGCGCTCTTCACTTATAAGCATTTCTGATTTCTTCCATCCACAATTTAGTCCAACAATGAACTCACTTGTTCGAATTTTTAAAGCGCAAGTTTTGATACCAATATAATTTTCAGTTGCAATAATCCTCATATTAGCGTCTGAAGATGATTTTTGGAAAATCAGGTCCTCAGCGTAATGGAAATTACTCGGAAAGACAGATATTGACTATTAACCAGGTATGTCCTCCAAAACTTTCCTTTCTTTACGTTTGATAAGGATTACTATATGCAGTATAAATGCCGTGGGATGCCCACTCGTGGCAGTAAATTTAGCGCGCCCTCCGTAGCGAAAAACCCCCGCGCGATCTTTTCTATGTTCACCTCTGTGGTACCGACGTGACGGCGCGATGCTTACAAGAAAAGCAAACAGGAGCATTTTAAAAATACGTCACTAAGGGAGAAACTCCCCTGCCTGCCGCTTGTTTTTGACCTAAGGTTTCAGATGACTGACTCACACTGGAAACCAAGGCCACTCAGTTCCCCTTAGACTTGCGACTGGTAAAGGGGAGGGGGGAAGATAAGAAGTTTGTGTAAGAGGCGCACCCTCATTTTCGGCTGCAATTTCTGGGAAAAAAGGTGCGCCTCTTACACGTGCTTATACGGTAATTTCTCTCTTTGTAAGCTGGATATATGGGTACGTCAAGGATAAAATATGTAAAATAGGTGAATTCAGTCAATACTCCATGTACATTATTGCTTAAATTATTCCCGGTCAATAAATTTACGGCAATGGGTGGGCCACTGGAAGAATGGCTCTCAATCAATCGCGGATATTGTCCTTCATTGGATCCAAAGTCACGGAAGACATCGGATCTGGATCCGAAATTTTAAATAATAGCTTAAGTGAATGAAACGCCCCATAAGGGTGGAAAGAGTTCCGATTCTCTCATCGAATGCACCGTCGCATGCAATTCTTGTCCTACTCATGAACCGCTTTGCTTGAAAGCTCTCGCAGAGGTTGCGTAGCCGAATTTCAGCTGTGGAAAATAAAGAAAGGCAAAATACGACTGGCACATTCTGACTGACTCTTCCCAAGAGATGGAACAATCATCGGGGGAATCTCAGCATCGTAGGATAATAAACACTTCAAAAGTAACTACCTCGCAGATTTCAGAAAACCACCCTCAGCGGTCCATCATCCCATGCATATGTTGTTTTTTTTGTTTCCGAAATCACACGGACCATAAATCATTGTCTTCTATGGAAAATATCAAATTACACAAGAACAATTGAGGCGTGTTTAATCCCTACCCCACCTCGTCAACTGACCTTTTTTGGCCTACCTGCTTCAATTCTCCGTTTCTTGAGGACAAATGCTAGGTGAGTGATTTTCTGGGAGATGTCTCGATAGCTTCGACAATTGTATGTATCATGTAGCGCACCCAGCTTTGCTTCGAAGGCAATGATGTCACTGAAGCAAGATCTGACTTGTTCGTCCTTGACTTCCTCATTTGTAGCCTTGTTGCTTGAAATACAGAGGGAATGCGCTCCTTCCCCTCCACCTCTCCTTTATGTGCTTCTGCTGCTCACCCCTTCGTCTTACTGAGCGGTCGAGCACCTCGTCAAACGTGACGTTAATGCTGTTTGAAATACTGTTAATTACAGTGGAACCTCATTAAAACGAGTACGGGCTATTGTGAGACCCCCGCCATTACAAGAGATAGCCGATGCACCGTCAATTGACCCTATAATAAGCATGTAAAAACATTCATTTTTACAAGACCCTTTTGGTATTGGCACTCGCCATAGCGAGAGTTTCGCCGGAAAACCTTCACCAAGAGTCCCGTATCTCTGTAATTTCTTGCGATCTATTAGAAATGAAGTTAACGTGGAGTGCTCAGTCTCAAATTCATGTAGTTAACTGTCGTTCGATAAATAAGTAGTTCATTTTGGTGAAAATATTGATATATATGATAGAAAAAGCCTTCCAAGGCAGGAACGTTATGCAACCTTCCACCGTTTTCGACTGCAGAAACAAATGCAAAACGTTATTTCACTTAACTGCCGCTTAACGTACAGGAACAATAAACATACACCAATGCAAACATTTGAGGCATTAAATAAACGCGATACAGTTTTATAGGTTAATTTTTGAATTTTCAGTGGAAAATACCAAAATAATAGAATGATTACGTAAATGCACTAATTAAGTGCATAGAAAAATGGCTTCGTCGGTTGTGCATTGGCATAATGATTGACAAAACAACGCTTTGCATGATTTTTATTCAGTGCGGCGCTTATAAATCGTTTGAACAGTTAGTCTTTGTTTGAGTAAGGAAATTTAGTGATGCAAAAAACCATCGCCTTTCGTCTGGATTTATGCTTTATCGGATATAATTTATCTGTCGCTGCACCACTCCTGTTCCTGTATAACTGTCGAAACAGGTATATTGGCTATAATTTGCTCCCCCTCCACTAAAGCGACAATTCACTGTTTATTGGAGCACCGTGGGATCTTGTTTTATCGAGGTTGCACTGTATGTTGCTGATTGCGCAGTTGCAATTTAATGTTATACTGATAAAAATGTCTTTCGTTGTGTAGAAACATTCGTATTGAGATAAGGAGAACCAATGTATGCCATGTGTGTGCATTGTGGCGTGAAATTACAGGGAGGAATTGCTAAATCCACCTCACCATACTGAAGCATTTTTGGGTGAAACACAAGTCGGTATGTCATGAGAAAGTGACAAAATTCGGGGGAAATGTGCATGAGGAAAATTTGAATTCAGTCTATGGCAGTGGGGTAGCCAGGAATTTTGTTAATGGGGGGTCCAAAACCAGGGGGGAATATTTTTAAACGGGGTACAAAGTAGAGGATTTCAAACTAATTTGAACACCCTTCGCAATTGAAAAAAACTTCATTTTTCAAATAAATCTATAGTAAATTCATGATTTTTCAATATTTTGTTTCCTTTTATGAATGAAGGTAATTGTGTTTTTATATTTTGGGGGGTCTGGAGCCCCTGCACTTTCCCTCTCACTACGCCACTGGTCAGTGGTTTATTCAAAGATTTCTCCCATTTTCATTTCCAAACCTAAGCGTAACAGTTTAGGTCCTCAGCATGTAAATTAAAACTTGAAAGCCTATAAAAAAGATTTTTAATTTATAAAAATATTAAAATGTGTATGAAAATCTAAAAAGCATTCCTTTGATTCTATGTACCCAGAATAAACTTGAATAATTACTTCGTTTAATAGCAGGCATTTGAAAACACATTTGGGTCTGAAAATATCCAATCTGAAAGATCTGGCTCCAAAAATCAAGGATCCGATCCGAATCCAGTTCTGAAAAAAAATACTGGATCCGTCCATCCCTAGTTGACACATTAATTCTAGAATTTAAGAAAGCTTTTGGCAAGTGTCCAAGTCAGACCAAAATCAAATTGTTTATAGCACTAAAATTAAAGGCATCATTGAAAACAATGTAAACTGATACTAAAGTCAAAACCTAACGGTTAAAAGTGTATGATTTAATGCAGAAATAAATGTTGTCTCTTATGCTTTTTGGTTGGTTCATTTGGATGACACACCTCTGCAAACTTGGATGTCTCGCTCTTTTTTACAGACACTGACCTTCTATAGAGTTCATTCAGGTAATCAGCCTTGTAGATGCCAGGCGGTCTGACACGCGCAAATTCGTTAACAGCTGCCTCCACACTCCAGTCCATGTTCTCCACAAGGTACGACACAATCAGGAAGCCAGTGCGATTGAACCCATGAGTGCAATGGATGCCTACAATACAAGCAAAGAAATTACTCAAAACTCCACATTCACCAACGGAAACAGCATTGGAGTATATTGGAGTCAGAGATGCAACAGCTCAACTTCAAGTCTTAAGAGAGTCAATGTCAGTGTAAATTCTTTTTCTGTCGCATATTGTCACTAATACACATAAGCCAGTAACTGATAATTTTTCAAACTGATATAGCAGGAGGAAAAAAGATGATGGTACAGTGATGTCACTGGCCCTATTTGCTTGGGTAGAATTATTGACAGCATGATCAGGACAGCGACAATAACAAAGGTGAATTGACAAATCTTTAACTGTACTCATTTTACTTACTATAATAGTATTCGCTCCATAGAGCAGAGTGGTTTCCCTTTGAGTCTTTCTTATTCAAACAGTGAGCGTCAGTAAGTTTACTTCTTTCATAGAATGAGGAAGATGGCAACCATCCCTTACAGAGCAAGATTTGAATAAAAACTTTTAAACTGTTACTGATCAGTGGGCACAACATACATAGAGTAGACAATATGTACCAAGTATATACATAACAAGTTTTCAGGCCCGAAAATTATTTTACCGTTGTTTTCAAATTGATGCAAATTGTGTACTCCAAATCATCCTGACTGGAAATCTTCATACTAGTCACAAAAATCAAATCATTACCCACAGGATGAGTATGATCGCAATGATACTCCCCAACTGGAATGCATCCTGGACGGCTATGATTAAGGTAAGGCCCTATAGTGAACAATGAGCAACTGCATCCTTTTTGGAGCCATAGAGGTTCCAATCTAAATGGGCAAAGTTTAGAGCTAAGTTGGACAAAGGACATTACATGAAGGAGTAACAGTGGAGACTTTTACCAAGTCACCCACAAGAGCACTTGGGGATCTACAGAAGAAAAACAGTTTGCCTCGGCAATTATTCAAACCCAAATCTTCAGGATGGACTATCACTTGAACTACCAAGGCATCTTTAATGGACAGACCATGTAGACAAGGAAGAAATGTAAACTCACCAGTTTCGTGATTCTTCATTCTGTGAAATCAAATTTATTAAATTTGGGAAGAGTTAAGTTTGAATGAGCACACATGGAATATTCCTTGAATACAGCTGCCATGATCTTCTCGCAAATAAAAACGAACCATTAAAGCAATGACAACGAATGGGAAGACGAGGCTTGAGCACACAAGAACACACAACATTATATTGCAGAGAAACGGCATTGGCCAAACCTTTGGAGACATCACAACAATGATAGCACAGTTGTGTGTAATATTACTTTAAGTGATTACTCAGATCCAAAACCACAATTCATTCAAAGAATATGTACGATAGATAAATTATCACTAAGAAAAATCTTCCCCATTCGGCCACTCCCTCGTAGGTTAGGCACATGAAAATGCGAGATGCCACACGTCCACATTTCAGGAGTTGGTGATGCCATTAGAGTCCCAATTCCCTGGCTCATTCAGGGAGAATCTTTGAACGAGGGAAGTAACCACTCACAAGATTGTAGAGAACAATGAACTACGCGATGCCCATGCAAAAAGGCTGACAAGTGGAAGAGAAATAGAGATCCACTCTGCAACATTTCACCATGTTTTGTATAAAAAAATGTTGTAAGTGGAATTTTAATAATTTTTCAGTTGAGGCTGTATCTACAAATACATACAGGGAAATTTTCTGGAGCTTTCGAAGCCGCCAATAGCATCTTTCTCAACATCTAACGAACAACTCAATTTGAATACACATACTCTATACTAGAGTAGGTCCCGGCTCGGTAAATCATACTCTGTCATGCACGTCCTTTCACCACCCCCCCCTTCCCTCCTCCCCCTCGATTGACCACGGCACCAGGGAGTGAGCGCGTGTGGTTGAGTGAATGCTTAGTTTAAAGAGAAGAAGAATGCGGTCTTGTGATAGGAGGTGATATTGAGTCAAGTAGGCCTGCTAACAGGCATTCAGTGTTCTCCCCCTCCCCTTTACTCCATACCTATCCACAGAAGAGGGGAAGTTATCATGGACGGGTATATAAGATGTGTCACGGGACCAGAGGAGGAGATTATTTTTGAAAGACCAAATTTGGGAAGCAGCTTGAAAGAAAACTACGGCAGAGAGCATATCACTGAGAGATGAAAGCAGAAGAAAGTGGTTGGTTCGAGAAGGAGGTTGCCGCTTCAGGGCTCCTGTTCCCATTGGGGAAAATTGAAGGAGCACCCAGGCCACGGCCATCTGCATCCCCCGAAGCATGGAGGAAGCCGCAGCAAGAGGAGCTAGCCTAAATCCCCTCATCACGTGATACAGAATCTGCACGGAACCACCAGGTTTAGCCAAGTAAATCCTGCCCCTGTGTGATGACCCTTCAGTAAAGAGTCCCAGCATATTCCCCGTCCATGTCAGACATCTTTTGTTCAAGCAGCATTCATGACCTCCAGACATCATCAGTGATTCGCTTCCGTTACTTACACACACTGATGTAGTGTGACATTCTCGAAGAATAAACAAGTTTTCCGCATTATGGGAAGGACTTCTTCACCGTCCATAGATCCCAAAGAAGACATAGATCTTCTACTATGTTTGTAAATTATGATCATAAATTTAAACGGAGTATCGCTTCACAGTACAATTAATTGAGAAGTGTAACTATGATTTTATTGTTAATGATTGCAATTTATTCATGGATCTCTCCATTTTCTGGGTTTTCGCTGAGTTTTGTTGTCAGGGGTGACAACAGTTTCACCAGGATTCCACCAGGCATCTTCAGGTTGAAGTGATGACTTTGGTGTTTTTGCCTTGTTTGCAGCCACGGTGTTGTTGGCCGGTTACCATTGCTGCTGCCCCGTGACTGGCCGGATTTCTAAACATTCTCTTCCAGGCATTGGTTATGCTGTATCCATCTTCTCTGTTGAACTTCTTGGGCATTTTAATGGTCTCTATTGCCTCCCTTATCAGCCTGGGGTAATACCTCTTTTCCTTTGCGATGATTTTCGCTTCGTCATATATTATCTTGTCCCCAGACTCACTCCAAGCATGCTGTACACCTGCTGAGAGGTCGAATTTCCTGTTGTGAGTGGCCCTCTTGTGTTCCTGCAGGCGGATCTTCATGGATCTACATGTCTCACCAATGTAGGATGTACCGCATGAGCATGGCATACCCCTTCGTTGAGATTATTTGGGAGCTTGTCTTTGGGTTTAGGAATATTCTGGTTAATTTTCGTCATGCATCTGAACCTCGTGACAATGTCCTTCTTTTTTAGCATCCTGGAGATTTTTTCACTTGTGCCAACGACTTATGGGATGGTAGTATATGTTTCTGGCTTTTCATTTGGCTGCTCCTCCTTGTCTAGTGTCCTATTGTGTTGATCTCTACTTGTGCGGTCTTTTTCAGGATCATTTCTCTCATATCCATTCCTCCTGTGGGTTGTCATCAGGAGGTGCTCCTTTTCCTTGGCCAGTGATTCTGCATCCAAGAGTTGTAAGCATGATGCAATAGTGTTGCCACCAGTGCGACCAAATTACAAATTTATCGTCCGCGTATCTTAGCCATAACTTGGGTTTCTTGTTGTAGGATCCGATCACCATTTGTTCAAATCTTTCATGTATATGTCTGCTATCACCAGGGATAGGGGGGACCCCATTGCCGCTCCTTCGCATTGTTCAAAAAAACTCCCATTCCAAAGGAAGTATGAGTTTCATTGGCAGTTCTCTATCAGTTGGGGGTAATCCTCAGGGATTCCGGAGGTTGTGAGCTCTTTTATGATAACCAGTGATTCTTGAATTGGGACATTGGTGAATAGTGATGCAACGTTAAAGCTAACCATGATGTTGTTGGGGATGATGGTCGTCTTCTTCAATATTCCGACGAAATGGGTTGAGTCTCTCACGAACGAGGAGATATTTCCGACGTAATACTGAAGTGACTACGCGAGGTATTTGGACAGTCAATAGGTCAGTCTATTTGGCACAACTGTCGTCACCCCTGACAACAAAACGTGGCAAAAATCCAGGAAATGGAGAGATCCACAATTTTCTGAAAGAGAAGACTACAAGACGACACTGCAATTTATTGATATTTAAATTATTTATCTTATTTTCAGTTACTATCACCCCAAAAATTTCAATCATTATTCATCGCTTATTATGGAGGCTTCCGGGGTGAGTTGATTGGTGATAGTTTTCCGGGTTCATTCTGCGTTGATTCTTATTTTGTGGACGACAGTTTCGGGCGCGTTCCAGCTCCTGTCTTCGGGTCCAAATGATCTGCAGAGCTGCGATCCTTATATATATATAGCTAGTCAGGCGGCCGTTGATTTGAATTCCATTGTTGGAAAAGCCGTTTGAAAGATGAGGATAAAGGATAGCCGTCCTCCCTATTGAAGTTCTTTTGATGACTCGCAATTTCAATCGCCTCCCTTATCAGCCTAGGGAAATATTTATTTTCTCTGGCGATGATTTTCGATTCCTTGAAAAGTATGACGTGCCCAGGTTCCGACCATGCATGCTCTGCAACCGCAGAAAGACGATAATTTTTCTTTCCGGTTGCCTTGAGATGTCCATTTATTCTGCATTTGAGGGAACTAGATGTTTGCCCGATGTATGATAAACCACAGGAACATGCTATTTCATACACTCCTTCATAGATATCAGATGGATGACCATCTTTTTCACTTCGGAGGAGGTAAGAGGTCTTCTTCAAACTTTTAAATCTCATCAGAACGTCATGTTTGGCGAGAACTCTAGCAATTCTCTCCGACGTTCCAGCCACGTATGGCAAGAGAGCATGTGCCTTTGCATGCCCTATGATATAGGGTTCTAATGACTGATGCTTTTTGCCTGGGATGATGGTGTGATTTGGCATTCAAATAGCGATCAGTATGCGTTTTCTTACGATAGACTGAATGTCCCAATGTGCCATCTGATTTCTTCTTGACGAGAAAGTCCAAGAAGGGAAGTTGGTTATTTTTTTCCATTTCCATAGTGAACTGAATGGAACTGTTTTGGCTATTAAGATGTTCAAAAGAACTTCAATAGGGAGGACGGCTATCCTTTATCCTCATCTTTCAAACGGCTTTTCCAACATTGGAATTCAAATCAACGGCCGCCTGACTAGCTACATATATATATATATATATCATAAAAAAACCCTAGGATGGGCAGTAACAGAACACACAATAAAGAATAGAAACTCACACTCACTAGATAACTAAATTTTCGGTGGCATTACCACCTTCCTCGGAGTTAGGTAAAAGACTGTAGGTAGAGGGTAAAGGATAGCTGAGGGAAGGGGAAATAGAGGGGAGGTAGGGTCCAAAGAGGGGGGGAAAAGAAGTGGGTTGAGGCAATTAAGGGATTAGCGGTGGATGTTTAAGCCGGGAGGAAGAAATGCTTTGAATAGCCATATGTAAGTTAATTCAATGGAATTAAGTTTGAGTGGGTGGTCTGTGGGGGGAAGGGAGGCTAAAACTGAAACATTGTAGCAATCATTGAATTGACGCTGAATAGTGGCCGCATGTTTCGCCACCGGGAAGGACGCAAAGTCAGAGGAAGAGCAAGATGCTCTGTGGTTATTGATTCTAAGGTTAAGGGGAGTTGAGGATTTGCCTATATAAAAGGAGGGACAGTGCTTGCATTGAATAAGGTAAACTACATTTTTTGAAGTACAGGAGGCCGCAGGAGGTGGTGGTAGGTAGGAGACGAGATGACTGGGGATAGAAGGAGGGGTAAAAATTGGGCAGGTCTTACATCTAGGACGACCGCAGGGCGAAGGTGTGCTGATGGGAGTAGTGGGTGACTTCTGTAAGGGGTTAGTTATATATAATGTAGCGAACCGTACAGAAAGTATTTTTTTCTAATTATAATTGCCGATTGGGCATTTTTTGTTTTTTGCTCACGCTACCGTGACGACTCGAGCAGGGGTTAGTCTTGGGGTCGGACATAGCGTCCTGCCACGTGTGTATGTGAGAGAGTGAATGAGTCATGTGTATGGTGGCCGGTGTGTTGGCCCCAGTTATCTAGGACCAGCTAGTGACCCATTTATTTCCGGCCCCAGTGAAATCACCCTCCCTCCCCACAACCATTTCCACCTGTGATTTCTCCCCTCCCGAGGAGTATAAATGCCCGTGAAGGGAAGGCGTCGGGAGCATAATTGACTGGACGACTTAGGGGAAAGTTTTTGATGTGCGTGATCGCCATCATAGCTGAGAGCGGAGTATTTTTGGTGGCCAACGCTGGCATCAGCCCGGACGAGTTACGGCAGTGTCCCACGCCCGGTGTGAGAGGAGATACCTCGGTGCCGTGGATCAGCTGATCCACCTTCTTGTGCTACAAACCATTTCTCCGTTCCAGCCTCAACAGAAAACTGTAAGAAAGTTCTTATATCATCTGTTTATGGTCAGACGACCGTTAATTTCCCCTAATCAGAAGAGAGAAATTGTTTTCTCCAAGATCATAGTGCATCGCTTCCTTTCAAATAACTTTAAGAAGTGCTCAGAAAAGCCAAGTTCAAAGAGAACAAAAAAAACTTTTATCCAAGGATACAAGTTGATGGTGGCCCAAATAATTCACATTAGATTTTTGTTGTTGTATTGTAACTTGTACTATTTTGGAGGGTGGGAAGCATCACGATATCATCATCATCATTATTTTGTTCCGAAGTGGAATCATTTCAATCATATCATCCTCATCAGGGTATTATTCTTATTGTTTTGTTTTGTGAAAAATGTAATAATTCATGAAGGGTAAAATATATCTTGTATGTTTAAGAGTGAGTGATGATTTGTTTGACTCCAGTATTCCTTTGCTCGAGACGATAGTGATTATCTCCCCCCAAATCACGTATGTGACGACGCGTCCGGTCACATATAAATGGCGCCCAACTCGCGGCTCGATTGGCACTGTCATATAAATGGCACCCAACTCGCGGCTCGAATGGTAATGCGTATAATACGCAAAATAGTAGAAATTGTCCATAGATCATGCGATTATGTTCACTTTTGCAAAGGAACACGTTCACGAGGTTAGCATTGGTTTATATTTTTAAGGGATATTTTTGTTTCATTGAGGTTATATTTTTTGCATTTCACTATGGCATTACCGGGGAATAAAGAATCGACATTTTCAGAGTATCGAGAGAAGGAGAGCGAAGATGACGAGTCTGATGCGCGTAGCAGTCAGTCGGAAACCATTTGCATAACAACTGGTTTAGCAGGGATGGTGTTGCGTACCCCAAACGAGCGTGAGGTAGCATCATCGACCGCCCGTATTAGTGACCATATGGGTCAGTTCGTACCGGTAGATCCGAGGGATGACACTCTTAAGACCCTCGTGTCCTTGATCCAAGATTTAACCAGTAAAACTAAGTCGATGCATGACGAGTTAACAAGTAAAACTGAGTCGATGCATGATGATTTAACAAGTAAAACTAAGTCGATGCATGATGATTTAACAAGTAAAACTAAGTCGATGCATAATGATTTAACAAGTAAAATTACCGGCATCGAACTTAAAACTGAGTCAATGCGTGATGAGCTGAAGGCTGACAATGCTGCGTTACGCGAAGAGTTTAAACTCAATAATGAGAGAATACAAGTCGAGATTCAAACTTGGAAGGAGACTCTCTCTCAGGAGGTGTCTCAAATGAATAGAAATATAGGTGAGGTAGAAACTCGTTGTGAAATGAAAATAGATGAAACCGCTAGGAAGGTGCGCGAACAATGTCGAGAGGTGGTAATTTCCGAAATTAGGGTATGTTAAGGTTCGTACTGAGGTGTTGGAAAAGAATGTTGAGGAAGTGGTAGCGACACAGAAAAGCGGGCAGCATAGTTTCAAAGCACGCGACGAAAAAATTAAATCGCTTGAAAATGAAATTGTCACTCTTAAAGAAAAGGGCATAACCTCGCAGGTAGTTTCTGTGCCTGCCCAGTCTTTCACAAAGCCAAGCTTCTCTGCCCTCAGTCACGAACATCCCATTGCCTTCATAAAGGAAGTTCATGATTACTTCTCGGTGGTAAATATTCCGAATGCATTAAAACCGCAAGTTTTCTTTCAAATGTTAGAAGGAGATGCCAAAACGTGGGGGAAGTCCTTATTTCCGCTTCCGGCCACACTTGCGGAATGTAAAGAAAAGTTTTTGTCGAATTTCTGGGATGCCGATACTCAATACAATTTTCGTATGCATGTAATCACAGGCAAGTATGTAAGAACGAAGATGAACACGATGAAACAATTCGCGACGGAGAAAGTAGCGTTAGCGAGATTGTGTTCTCCACCCATGTCTGAAGGGGAAATTATTTATTAATTAATCCGACAATTTCCCATAAATGTGCAAAATATGCTAAAATCTGTAGAACAGCTGACGGTCGATCGGTTAATAATGCTGCTTGGGTTATATGATCAAACGTATCAGTCAAGTGCGCCACCAGTGGGTAATGCTAATCCCCAAGGTTCGCAGCACGGGTCGAGTAACACGAGGCCGTCGACAGCTGATAACGAGTACCGAGTGAACTCAGTCACATTCAAAGGGGGACGCGGGCGAGGCAACTTGCCATCAGAAAAACAATCCTCCCTTCAACCGCATCGTAGTGGGTCCCCATTAAACCAGGAGGAAGGTTTAAACTCGCGCCGGCTGGTCTAGACTCCCTCCGGTGTCCAGCCGACGCGGAAGAAGCGGAGGTTTTATGTCAGATCATCGCGACTTACGAAATTGAGATAGAAGGTGCAGGGGACGAAAAGAAAGGAAATGTTTATTCCGAGAGGCGTTGCTGTCCGATCGTGGATTTTGCTACGAATTTGTACCTTTTCATGAACCGTTTTCAGAATAGACACCGTGAAATTTTGTTGAATGTATGGATTTCTTTTCTGTAAGCGCTCTTGGTATCACGAGAGTTACACTCTGCATGTCCCAACCTTACCCCTCTCATATAGTAAGCATCATTCCTGTGGAATCATGGTTACCCACTCATAACCACTCGTAAATTGGACTTACAGTTAGTCCTCTTCCTACGCACAATGGATTTACATACTTTCAGAGATATGAGAATTCAAAAATTTCAAACTTCGTATTTGGCACCTTTTTATTTGGCTGATGCAACACTGTGTGGCGTAGCGGAACTTGCACTTTGGGCATAATCTGAACCAAGTGTCATTGAATCTGATGTGAAGTCGGGAACTGTCCAGCATTATCTTCTAGGCTCTTATCCCTTAACCCTTCCGCACTCGCGTCAAATTTTGGGACAAATATGCTCGCGTGGCGTCTGCTAGACGCCAATAGTGTACATTATAATATAATAGTTAATATTAAAATTAAATGCAACACACTACTTTTATGTTATTTATTTGCTCCTTTACAAGTTATAACATTGTAAATACAATAGTTTTTAACTTATTTAAGACATTTTAACCATCTTTTAGTAACTAAGCACATTTTTGATACATTGCTCTCAATTAAACCACATCACAGCAACAATTACATATTTTTATCCTTGCAAACAATACAAACGTATTCAGAATGCTCTAAACATATATAATGATCACAGGAAATGCACCTATATTTTGTCATTCGATTTTTTTTTCTGTCGCAAATGTAACATCTCTTTCTAGAATTCTCTTTTTTCTCCTTCGTTTTTTCCTCCGATTTCCTACGAATACTTTTGGAACTGCAAGTACTTGACTCATTATGTTCAGTTTCTTTGTCTTTCTCACTAATGGCTAAAGTTCTTTTTCTCAATTCCCTCGGTAAATTTACCACGTGACTACGTTTTTGCAGGTGCTCTTTAGTTAGTTCTTGCGCAAGGACTTTGATAAAATGCCTTCTTTTCAAAATTGCATGAGAACTCTCTTTGTTGTTTACAAGGTAAATAACCTGAGCATTTATTGCTGCCACATTGAGCATGGTATAAAATATAGTCATCGGCCACCTTTTGGTGTTTCTTGCTACTGAGTAAGTCGCGCATAATTTATCAACTACATCAACGCCAGATTTAGTTGCATTGTAAAATGTCACGATCTCTGGCTTATTCGAATTCCCTGTTGTTTCATCGATTGTGGAATCATGATGCATTGAAGATATTAAAATTACATTTTTTCGTGGCTTTGGTATGTATGATACCAATGTGCAATGCCTATCAAATCCAAAACGAGTTGTAAATGGTTCTCGACCGACAGGGGATGTAAAACTGGGTGGAAGCTGCCGTTTATTCTTCCTTACTGTTCCTACATACGTAAGGTTAGCTTTGAGTAGGTCTAAAACTAGCTCATAACTGGTAAACCAATTATCGGCGGTTATATTGCGACCACTGTGAGCAATCGGTCTAACCAACCTTTTTACAACATCATTGGCACTGTTACTAACGTAAAATGGGCCTTCCGGCTGCTTCCCAACGTATACTTCTAAGTTCCCTGTGTAAAATGTTTTAGAATCTGCTAGAGAAAATATCTTAATTCCATATTTTCCTGGTTTACTCGGGATGTATTGCCTAAATGCACATCTTCCTCTGAATTTTGATAGCATTTCATCAATAGTTACGTATTCTCCCAAAGAATAACTTTCACGGCAATTTTGAACAAATATATCAAAAACCTCTCTAACAGGTGCAAGCTTATCTAATAGCTTCCTATCGCTTCTAGTTGCTTTGTCATCAAACCGAAGGCTTTGTAAAATAAAGTGGAAGCGCTTACGAGACATCACCAATCGAAAAAATTCAACACCAGTTCCATCTGTAGACCACAAATCACTTGTATTTAGCTTACTATTTCTAAGGAAACCTGCCATATACAGTAATCCAAAGAAAGCTTTCAGTTCACTCAAATCGGTAAATTTACAATCTCTTTCCCTATCGTAACGATCTTTTTGGGATTCAATGAATTTATTAGTGTTTTCCAAAATAATAGCAAGCAGACTGTCGGTAAAAAAACATCTCCAACACTCGAGTACAGTCTTAGCGGTTGTAGCACTTTCTTTCACACGTGAATTCAGGTTTACAATATTATGACGACGAGTCCTTACAGTCACCACTGGTATTTGCAAAGCCCACTTCGTAGTTTTGTCTTTCCCAAAAACAAATTCTTTACCTGATTCTTCATCCTCTCGGTCACTTTCTTCCTCACTAGTAATTTCTTCCTCCGTATCCGTGTTTTGCAATTGTTCCTCTAAGGAATCTTCTTCACCTTCGCTCTCATCATCTACTGCAGACAATTCTGAATCTGATGATTCCATCAGAAGACGCTGCAGATAGCTACGATCTTCCTCACGCATTAGGTTTAGCTGTTTTTTTCTCTCCATCTAAGGGACGTAAGTAAATCCAGAAGAGATACATCATAATAGGGAACAACCATCTACAGCGTGATTAATTTCATAAATGTATATGCATAAATATAAAGGAATATAAAACTTACACTTTCGAACAATGAAACACTATGAAGTGTAGCTTGTTCCACTGCACCACTCTGGAATTACTCGCACGTTTTACTGATAAAATTCAGGGGCTCCTTGCAGTCACAAGTTCCTTTCTGACGCACCAATACACCAACGGACAAAGAATGAGTGGTCGATAGCGGGATACTTGGGTATTTATACGGAGGAACTACAAGAGTTGCACATTTGTATATCCAAAAGAAAACAAGTTAGTAAATTAGCGCAATATGTGGGGACCCGACGTGGCATCTCTGCGGCTGCGAGAAATAGATAAGAAAAAGATAACTTGTCATAGATATGTTGGAGAGTTTCTCTAAGGTTGCAGATTGAAAAGAAAACAAAGTCGTCACCGAAATGGTTTTAGAGGCGGCGTCTATCACACTGTGCTGAATAGACATTGATAAGATACGTTAAAATTGAGACTCGACGAAAAGGCAAGCGTTGGACCTACGCAGATAGAAAACAAATTAGCAGGGCATATGCCGAATTCAAAAGAAAGCAAAGTCGTCACCGATATGGTTTCGCGACGCGGCGCCTATCCACAGTGCTGAATAGACTAGGGTAAGATACGTTATAATTGAGACTCGACGAAAAGACAAGCGTTGGACCTACGCGGATAGAAAAAAAAGCAGCTGGGCATATGCCGAAACAGCAGGCCGTGGCGTGCCGCTCCCCAGATTGCAATCAATTGCTGTGCAATTAAGTTGCACACAAAAAACCCACAATGGATGGGTGGCTGAAATACGACCTTCGAATGATTGTCTCCGGTGAAATCGAGAGCAGTAATTCCTTGATATATTCCCGCAGTAAACAAAAACGCGAGCTTAAACCACATAAATAAATAAGAGAAAAAAATTGCATTTTTATTTACAACAAATTAAAGATAATCATAATTAATAATAGCATTAAATAACAATTATAAAATATAAGAAATGAGCATTGATTGAAAATAAAATATTTATTAAATTGTAACGAATCTAGTCGCGTGGCGTCTGACAGACTCAAATACATTTCAAAAACCCTTGCCTGGCACCCTGCTATAAATTTATCTGATATGATTTAACTGAATGGCAGACAATTCGAAAAGAGTAAGGTACCTAGAAGGAGAAACTATTATACGCACACTTTGGCCGAAGAAAAACAAAAACATATTGGTTGGCGTCCAGCAGACGCCACGCGAGTAGCGGAGGGTTAATATGAATGAAAATGACAGTTGAATGAATGAATGGAGATACTTATTATATAAATTAACCTCACTAATCAATAGCTTAAATATTCCTTCAACGTAACCTTTTTGCTCAGCTGTAGATAATGGCGGTAAGTACAAGGAAAACTCAGGAGGGCGCTGGACTAACCGACTCAATTGAAGGTCTTGAAAAATTTTAAATGATGTAAAATCGGGAACAAAACTACTCGTAGGCAGCCTTGTTTAACCGCATTCCTAGGAGTACTGTACAACGACATGTCTCTGCAACCCTGGGGAAATGACACACATCTCAACCCCCAAGTAAGGGTGATGGGGTTTGACTTCCTATTTCTCTGCTTCTGAGGAAAAGGAATTTGTTAAAGCAATAAACGTTATGGAAAAAATGGCTTTGGACATCATTAGCAAAAAATTGAACAAATCGCATTCACCTAATATATTGGCAAAAATCGTTGAGAAAGGAGAGGGAAAAGGGGTACAGATCATCAACTGCTTGTAGGAGCATTTCTTTCGGTAAGGAAGTGGCTGAGTGATATTTTTAAAATTTGTGCATAACAGATTATTGTGTTGTGGTATTTTTATACCTTACCTGCGAAGGAAATTAAAATAACCTTCAGTACACCCATGCCTCGTATACCGCAAGGGATGAGTTCCTTGGGATCTTTGCGCTATACGAAATTGCGTTGTATGAGAGCGTTTTAACAATGGGAGAATATAGGAATGCGTTCCTGGTAGCATAGGCGTTGGGTATTCAATTTCCTCTAAACCTTATATATTCCTTTTAATAGCCTTAGAAAACCTTTTTCATAAAAACAGTTATAATTTAAAATAGCTTTAAAGATAGTAGGCATGCATTCAAAGACTTTTGTTCACGTAAAAAAAATTCGTACGAGCTTTAGAAATTCCCTCCTGTTGTTCGGGTGGGCTAACCTCTGCTATCTCAGGGGTTCATAACGCATTGCCGGCAATTGACAAATTTTCAAACCAACCTTGAAACAATTACTGCCTCATCTAGGCCCCTTTTTTCGCTTATCCAAATACCAGGCTATTGCTAATTTGAATACCATTTCATAGCTCGCCGAGTGTGTGAATGTAAAATCAGAGCTGGCTTTAATTTGTAGTCCCATTAGGCATTAGCAGCTACGTGAAATAGTCTTTAAATGCCTTGAAATCCGACCCAGTTTTCCTTCCCTGAAAATGAATGAACGAGATTGCATTCTTTTCCGAAACAATATCGTCTCGTCAGCACTAAAAACTTGTTGAGGAAGAAAGGAGCCACTTTCAATCACAGCTTGGAGTTCATCAGATAATGTTGCGGCGACTCCGCAATCAACACTCGCAGATTCACCTGATATCGCCGCACTGAAAATACCTGCTTGCCGTGTAAAACACTGAAACCAACCGGAGTTTTCACTAAATGTCTCGGAGAGATTACCAACATTGCCTTTTCGTACTAATTCAAAATGAACTTTCCGTATGTGCTGAGCGCTTGGTTTAAGTGGGTGCGGCTGAGGTCACTAATGTTTTAACTTCGTCTTTATTCAGTATAATACATCGCGAGTTTAACCTTCCGCGCAATATCGCTTTCACGGTCTCCATTTTCAAAGCAATTTACCTCTTACAATTTCTCTTTTAGGTTTATGGTTTTCCTTGATAACTTCTAGATTTTTCTACCTGCATTCCTATTTTTTTGCCATTTTTCTCTGGACTTTTACTCTTTATGGCTTTATCGAAATCACCTTCTACTGCGGAACTGTATTCCTGAGACGCGGAGGGCCTAAGACTGCTGAGAGGGAACGAAGCTTTTGTGTTTGAGACACTATAGCAGACCCTTTTGTGTGTTGATGCTTTTCAAACGCAACTCCACCACCCCTCCATTTCTCCCCCGTGATTACCGATGACCTTGAAGGCAGAAGCCTAGACCCTCTACCTGGAAGTCAATCGCCCGATAACCTATGACGACGAAAAATACGTCTCAAACCGTATTACTTTCTTTTATTACTTTTTATTTTTATTATTTTACTTTAGTAGACAGTTGATAAAAATTTCAAGCGGGTGGTGGAGAGGAAGAGGTTTGGGCTGGTGAGAGGAATTCCCACATGAGACAACAGGCGCCGGAGGGTGTTCACAATGCCCTCTTCAAATTCTGCTCCCCGTCCTCTCACCAGCCCAAACCTCTTCCTCCCCACCACCCGCTTGAAATTTTTATCAACTGTCTCCTCTCTAGGGCTTCGAGTGAATCTTTCCTACGCTCTCTCCACCCGCCGCCAAACCTCTCCCCCTCCGAGTCCGCCGCCATCAGGAAACTCCAAAAAAAACCCTAACATAGTGATTACCTCGGCCGACAAAGGTTCCACGGTCGTTGTACTTGACACCAGCGACTACATATCAGAGTGCAACCGACTACTAGGAGACCCTTCCTCCTACTCCCCTCTCTCATCAGATCCTACCTCTGATTTTCACAAAGAATTGAATGCCCTACTAAAAACAAATGCTCCCTCTGAGGGCCTAAGCCAGTCAGACATTTCTCTTCTCCTACCACCTCACCCCACTTCGCCATCTTTCTACATCCTTCCAAAAATTCATAAAGCTAATAACCCAGGCCGCCCCATAGTTTCCTCTCGAAACTCTCCTACGGAGCGAATCTCGGCCTTCGTTGATTTCTATCTCCAACCCTTCGTTCAGTCCCTTCCATCATACATCAAAGATTCTCATGACTTCCTTTCTAAACTCAACTCCATTTCCCTCCCCCCAAATCAGCCCATTATCATGGCCACTATTGATGTAACCTCACTTTACACTTCAATCCCTCATTCTGAGGGACTCGCTGCTCTCCGCCACTATCTTTCATTACGACCCACTCCTCAAAACCCTAGCACTGACTTCCTTCTTGATCTTTCCCATTTCATTCTCACCCACAATGCCTTCTCTTTTAGCAATAACTACTATCTACAAATATCCCGCTGCGCCATGAGAAGTAGGTTTAGCCCTTCTTATGCCAATCTTTTCCTTGGCCTGTTTGAAGAAAATTTCCTCACTGATTACCCTCTAAAACCTCTTCTTTGGCTCAGATACATAGATGACATTTTCATTCTCTGGCCTCATGACATCGACTCTCTCAATACCTTTGTTTCTTCACTTAACGCTTCTGCCTCAGTCTCTTTCACCTCTTCCATCTCCAAAACCAATATCACCTTCTTAGATGTGGACATACACCTTTCAGATAATAACAAATTCAAAACATCGGTTCACATCAAAGCTACCAACAAACAACAATACCTTCACTACATCAGTTGCCATCCACCACACACCAAACGTTCCATCCCTTATTCCCTCTCTGTCCGGGGACACAGAATCTGTAATAACCCCGAAGACCTTCAAAAATTCCTCTCCAAACTCCACACCTCTCTTCTTCACCGCGGCTACCCCGAAAAACTCTTGTTGAACAAAATAAGAAAAAAAACCGGCTATTCACAATAAACCCCGCGCAGACAAACATTGCTCTCCTTCTCTGCTCACAACCTACTTTCCTGGTGCTCATCTGCTACAAAATATATTGAAGGACCTGTACCCCATCCTTTCCAAACACAAGTCCACCTCTCAGATCTTCCCTTCCACTCCTCGGATAACATTTAAGAGACCGCCGAATTTAAACACCATATTTAAAGCCACCCGCCCTCTCCAAAAGTCGCAGTCAGTCACTATCTCCACACCCTCACCTTGCAATCGTCCCAGATGTAAAACCTGCAAGATATTCTCTCCACCCCCTGCCTCTTTTCTCCCCAAGCTTATTTTCCTACCGATTTTCCCCTCCACTACTTGTACTTCCACCAACATCATTTACCTTCTTCACTGTAATTTCTGCCCTGCTTTCTATATTGGCCAATGCACTACCCCTCTCAATCTCAGAATTAACAATCATCGCGCCTCCTGTTGTCCAACTTCCCCCCACTCCTCTCTACCAGTTCCTACACATTGTCTTTCACATGATTCCATTTTCAATCAATGCTACAAAGTATCCATTATTGCCTCCCTCCCTCCCACCGACTCCGCCCTCAACCTCCACACCCTCGAATTGGCTTGCATTTGGCACTTTCAAGCCAATAGCTTTCCAGGTCTGAACGTCGCATCCTAACCCCTATTCCTAACTCCCCCTCCCCACACACCTCTCCCCTTACCCCTCTTCTTCCTCTTCCAACCCTCTCCTTTCCTCACCATTCATACTTCAGCTGACGAAGAAGCCTGAAGTGCTTCGATAGCTTCGACGAGTTTATTTATTCAATGTGAGTGTTTCTTTTTTGTGTCTCTGTGTTTATCGATATTAACTTGAACTATTTATATTACGTGCCACGTGCATATCATATTTTCCAAAACATTGTGTATATATATATATATATACTAGCTGACCCGGCGTACTTCGTACCGCCTAACAATCAATGAACTTACAGTTTACTTACACCATTTATAAATCAAGAGCGGCTGTATCGTTTTGAATCATGTTTAATTTATTATAATAAAATAAGGATACAAATTCAATAAAACTACGTAAATGAGTACCAAAATTGTTTGTCAGAAAGATATTTTCTTTATTGAATCTACATAGGGTGGATCGGATCACTTTTAAGCGGATTTTTTTCAACAAATTTTCTTTCGTTTTAGCTTAAGAAATTTTGGGCGTTGTGGTTTAATAAAGCAGTTCATGAAATAAAAATTACACGCATTCAGTTGTCGGCTATTTGCGTTATTAGCTGTAAAAAATGTTTTTAGGTCTAAGTCTGTTGCATACAATTGGCCCATTCAGGGGGCAGGTTGACACGACCCCAGACCGACGCTTGACTGATGCTCAAAATCGTGCAAGAAAAGCCCCTATGAAGCAGCATTCGCATTAAATGACTTAAGGCACGCCAGTTTTAGTATCTCTGTTTGAAAAAATGCACTGCGTAAACGTACTGCATGCGTAAACGCACCACGGTGAGCCCTACGCATTCGGGTTTAATGCCTTTCGTCAAGCACCTTCTGATAAACAACAGTTTTTGTTTTGTTATCAGACGCAAGATGAAGCGGATGAAGCTAAATAAATATAGCGAAGCAAAGAAGTGACGCAGCGAGGGGAGGTTTTGGGGGATAAAACCCCCCAAGAGCTAAGAGAATTTTTTAATGAAAGATTTTGTTATTAATATTAGGGGGACGGATGACTAACAAACAAAATATATTTAACTATTCACACAGCCACAAACCCCACAATTTTGAACCATTTATCTTAAAAAATGTCTGGGGGAAGTACCCCCACACTTCTCGCTTACCTTAGCGAGTTTTCTATACACTAAAGACCCGTGGTATTAGCTGCGCCCAAAACCCCCTATCCTAGCTACGCACTTGAAGCGAAGGGAGAAATACAGAGGATGGTTTATCGACTCGTGAACATAGCACGCTAAATTGACCATGAAAAAATCATGGGTTTTCATTAGCACATGAGCACAAACAACACAAAAACTGAAAGAATGACCATGCGATTTTTTAATCGTTATCACGAATGCAACACGAATTGTAAATTGAATACGTTTAAGCTCAAAAGGGCATATGAGTTGAGATCATGGAATCTACGGAATGAGGACTTCCTAACCTTTGAATTTTCAAGTTGAAGTTGCGTGAATCACATTCATCACCAATTTTCTTAATGATCAAACACGTTCCGTTGGATAATTATGGTTGGTTTAGGCTTCGAAAGATCATGAGCACAGAAACTACATTGTTCTGTAAATCGTGCCTTGGTAAGCCAGGTACGCCCAAGGACTTAAAATATTCAGATAGATAGTTGGTGATTTCGTCTTTGTTTGTTACACATTTAAAAGATTCGAATCCATGCAGAGTACGAACTATTTGAATTTACCTCGTTTTAGTCATCCAAATCTTCGTTCTTGCTCGCTAAATCAACCATCTTTGATTCTTTTGGTGATCAATCATATTCTGGAACTCTTTGTTGATGAGCTCACCTTCCTTTGTTGATGAGCTGAAACTAATTTGCAATCATTCCAAGGAAATGAGTTAAAACTGCTCGATTCCTCGACAGGAACACGGACATTACCGTTTGTCAACAATTGCTTGGAGATTTGTTTACAAACACGGTAGTGAAGTGTCAACTCGAGCTGAGCCACGGCCGGGCTTACAATCAGCTCGAATTAAATTTTTAAAATGTAATTTCAATAAATTGTAATATTAATATTTTGAATATATTTAGTAATTAAAATGTTATATTGTTACTAAATTCAGTTATTAAAGTGGTAAAAACATAACAAATTATTTAATTTGTAGTTTTGACCGACTTATCAATTGTTGTGTTACTATAACTCCTAAAAGCATGTCCTTCGGAAAGAGATGAATTTTTTTGTGAAATTATCCTTTTTTAATGGCGTATATGTTAACCCCGCTTGAGACGAATCCAAAGAACCAAATATCATTGACATCGGTGCAGCCGTTCTCGAGTTATAAGTGTTCTAACGAACACGATTTTTGACTTTCTTTTATACATATATAGAAAAGATATATATAGATATCTATATATATATAAACTCGAAGCTATCGAAGCACTTCAGGCTTCTTCGTCAGCTGAAGTATGAATGGTGAGGAAAGGAGAGGGTTGGAAGAGGAAGAAGAGGGGTAAGGGGAGAGGTGTGTGGGGAGGGGGAGTTAGGAATAGGGGTTAGGATGCGACGTTCAGACCTGGAAAGCTATTGGCTTGAAAGTGCCAAATGCAAGCCAATTCGAGGGTGTGGAGGTTGAGGGCGGAGTTGGTGGGAGGGAGGGAGGCAATAATGGATACTTTGTAGCATTGATTGAAAATGGAATCATGTGAAAGACAATGTGTAGGAACTGGTAGAGAGGAGTGGGGGGAAGATGGACAACAGGAGGCGCGATGATTGTTAATTCTGAGATTGAGAGGGGTAGTGCATTGGCCAATATAGAAAGCAGGGCAGAAATTACAGTGAAGAAGGTAAATGATGTTGGCGGAAGTACAAGTATATATATATATATATATATATATATATATATATATATATATATATATATATATATATATTATAAAAAACCCTAGGATGGGCAGTATCAGAACACACAATAAAGAATAGAAACTCACACTCACTAGATAACTAAATTTTCGGTGGCATTACCACCTTCCTCGGAGTTAGGAAAAGACTGTAGGTAGAGGGTAAAGGATAGCTGAGGGAAGGGGAAATAGAGGGGAGGTAGGGTCCAAAGAGGGGAGGAAGAAGTGGGTTGAGGCAATTAAGGGATTAGCGTTGGAAGTTTAAGCCGGGAGGGTGTTAACTAAAACACTCCACAATTCTATCAAAAATTTAATTAATAATATTTCTGTGACAGCACCACATCTGCTTAATAATATAAATGAAATACTCCATGTATCCCGCTGCTCATTGGAACTCCGCCGAACTAAATCCCTAAGAAAGCTCTCCTCCCTTTGTGCGTCTCATTTTCAAGTCGGGTTGTTTTTACCTCTCAATAAAGCTGTGGTCATTCCCTCCCCACCTCCTCTACATCTCTACAGACCTGATTTAGCCACCCTATTTAATCTTCCTCCGCCACCTCCACAGCAACTTTGGTCTCCACCGAGACGACTGCCAGAGAGAGAACAATTTCGACGCCCCCCCTCCCAAAGCCATGAGCTTGAGCGTCAAAATGAAAACATCCCAGTGATCAATCTATCATCTGCCTCCTTAAACAAAGAAGAACTTTCCCTCCTCAGCAAAGGCCTTTCCTTCTCTCCCACCCCTAAAGTGCGCCATGTCCCCTTAGTCACGGACATTATGCAATTTTGCAGAAATCTAAGGTGGAAAGCCTTTTGGGATACACAGAAAGAACTTAATACTCCAATTCCTCCCCATAGTGCCCTTTCCAGGTTTCGACCACCCTCGACCCATGAACCTAAACCTCTCCCAACCGGCCACCCAATTGAAATTTTTATAGATCTGCTGCTTTCAAAAGTCTGCAACCATTCTTTCCTAAAATCTCTTCAGCCCAAACCCAACCTTTCTCAATCGGAGAACATTGCCCTCCGAAAACTCATCCACAATCCTGATATAGTCATAACCTCAGCTGACAAAGGATCCACAGTAGTTCTCCTGAACACTTCTGATTACATTAAGGAAGCTGAAAGACAACTGACTGATACCTCCTCATACACACTCATGCCTCATGACCCTAACCCCACCTTCCAGGAAAATATCAAGTCTTTTCTCAAGGAACATGCCCCACCGGAAGGCCTCTCTTCGTCTGACATCTCCATCCTTTCCCCCCCGAACCCACATACTCCACATTTTTACACTTTCCCAAAAATACATAAACTCAACCACCCTGGCCGTCCTATTGTCTCATCTTGCAACTCACCCACGGAAAGAATATCCGCTTTCATTGACTATTACCTCCAACCACTAGTTTTGTCTCTACCATCCCATATCAAAGACACATATAACTTCCTAGACCGTCTCCAATCCACCAAAATTCCTCCTGACACCCAAATTACCATGGCCACCATAGATGTCACTTCTCTCTACACATCAATTCCTCATTCTGAAGGTCTTTCCTCCCTCCGCCACTTCCTTTCCCAACGCCCAACTCCTCATACCCCTAGCACCGACTTCCTCTTAGACCTAACTAATATCGTCCTAACGCACAATTCGTTCTCATTTAATAATAAGCATTATTTACAGATCAAAGGTTGCTCAATGGGTAGTAGATTCAGTCCCTCCTACGCAAACCTCTACCTAGGCCACTTTGAACAAATTTTCCTTTCCCAATATCCATTGAAACCCCTCCTTTGGCTCAGATTTATTGATGACATATTCCTCCTATGGCCACATGGTAATGATTCCCTCGAAAATTTTATTGCTACTCTCAATTCCTCATCCTCTCTTTCTTTCACCTCAACCATTTCTAATTCCCAGATTACCTTCCTTGATGTCAATATCTCTCTTGTCAACAACAAATTTCTCACCTCTGTCCATGTAAAACCCACCAATAAGCAGCAGTACCTTCATTTCAGCAGTTGTCATCCTTCCCACACTAAACGCTCCCTTCCCTATTCCCTTTCCATTCGAGGCCACCGTATCTGTAATAATCCTGATGCCTTAAATAATTTTCTTCACAACCTTCACCGTTCCCTCCTCCAGAGAGGCTACCCAGAGTCCCTCCTACGTAAAAAAATTCTCAAACACAAATGCCCCCTAGAACCGTGCAATAGAAACAAACCACGAGACCTTTCCCTCTGCACCACTTACTTTCCTGTTTTTCACCCACGCCGAGAGTTAACCACGTGAGCCTTGTGACTGACGCCCTGAATTTTTGCCGGAACCTGCGATGGAAAGCATTCTGGCAGTCCCAACAAAACACATCTTCCAACCATGACACTCTTCACCCACTGGCTCAATTTGCCCCACCGTCTGTACGAGAGCCTAAACCACTCCATGCAAACCATCCCGTAGAGATATTCATTAAACTTTTTCTCAACAGAATCAGTGATCACAATTTCCTCCATTCTCTCACCCCACCTAAAAATCTCACACGCCTGGAATTTCAGGCCTTAAGAAATCTCTCCAACAACAAAGACATCATCATAACCTCAGCGGATAAGGGCTCAACGGTAGTCGTTCTTGACAAAGAAAAATATGTGGAGGAAGGTTTAAGGCAACTGAACGACCCGACTTCCTATTCTCCCCTCCCTAATGATCCCAACCCGCAATTTCAAAAAGAAATCCTCTCCTTTCTAAAAACATTTGGCCCCGCATAAGGACTCAGCCCCGCCGACATTAATCTTCTCTCACCTGCTGATTTCAACACTCCACAATTCTATCTTCTCCCCAAAATACACAAACCCAATAACCCAGGCCGCCCCATTGTGTCTAGCCGCAATTCCCCAACCGAAAGAATATCAGCCCTTCTAGATCACTACTTGCAACCTCTTGTCACCACCCTTCCATCTTTCATAAAAGACTCCTATCATTTCCTAAGCATACTTAACTCAACCCCTATCCCTACCGGTACCAATCTCCTAATGGCGACAATTGACGTCGTTTCACTCTAGACTTCTATTCCCCACCACGAAGGCCTCAATGCCCTCAACTATTTTCTTGCCCAACGCCCTCAGCCTCACTCTCCCTCCACCAACTTCATCATCCAATTAACTGAACTAATTCTTAACAAAAACGCCTTCAATTTCAACGACACCATCTACCTGCAAAAGCGAGGAGTCCCGATGGGAACTAGAATGACCCCAGCCTATGCAAACCTCTACATGGGCCACCTGGAAAGCTCCTTTCTAAATTCCCAAACCCTCAAGCCTCTCCTGTGGGTCCGATTCATCGACGACATTTTTTTACTATGGGCCCATGGGCGTGATTCGCTTCACACTTTCATTGCATCCCTCAACTCCACCTCATCCGTTTCTTTCACTTCATCAATTTCTGCTTCCTCCCTTACCTTCCTTGACATAAACATCCACCTTGAAAACAATACCTTCAGCACCTCCATCCACAAAAACCCACCAACCATGAACAATACCTACACTACACCAGTTGCCATCCACCTCACACCAAACACGCAATCCCCTACTCCCTCTCAGTCCGCGCCCATCGCATCTGCAACAATTCACCATCTCTTCAAAGAGCCACACAGAACCTCCACCACGCTTTCCTCAAACGAGAGTATCCAGAATCCCTACTTAAAAAGAAAATACTCTCTCCCTCCGAACAATAAACCCCACGCACCAAAAAAGTACAAACCAGTAAACTCAATCTCACCACCACATTCTTCCCTGGCACTCAAAAAATAAAAAAAATATTAAAAGATCTGTACCCCATCATCAGCAATAACAAAACCACAGCTGCTCTTCTTCCATCCTGCCCCTCCATTGCCTACAGAAGAGCACCTAACTTAGGTAATATTTTAAAATCCACCCGCCCCCTCCTCCGGCACACACTCCCCCCACTCTCCTCCCTTACTCCATGCAACCGCCCTCGTTGCAAGTGCTGCCCTCTGCTACGCCCCACCACTTCACCTGTCATCAATAGATCCTCCTCCATACCGTCTTGTACTTCCTTCAACGTTGTCTACAAGCTGCTTTGTAATTTTTGCCCCTCGTACTACATAGGAGAATGCACCACACCCATATCCATCCGAATGAACAACCACAGGCACTCCTGCAAAAACCCCATCTTTCATGAACCCATCCCCATTCACACTGCCTCACACAATAGTTCTTTCGATAAATGTTTTTCCCTAACCATCATTGAAATTCTGCCAGAAAAGGCAACCATCATCGAGGTGAGAACGAGGGAAATGGCACATATTTGGGTTGAAAAGGCGTTTGAAACGCCCACAGTCACTAAACATAGACACAAAAAAAGGAAACACTCACACGAAAAATAAAACTGAAAGACTTTCGTAGTTGTAGCTACTTCATCAGTCAAGGAGAGAATGAGTGGGGAAGGAGTGTGTTGGAAAAAGGGAAAAGGTGGGGGGGAAAGGGGAGGGGTGTATTGGGGCGGGGCTAACTCAACAAGATACATTCAGACCCGGGTGCTTGCTGCCTTGCAAACGCCAGATGCACGCCAATTCGAGGGTGTGGAGATTGAGGGGCGAGTCAGTGGGTGACAGGGAGGCAATGATTGAAACTTTGAAACATTGATTAAAGATGGAATCATGCGATAAACAATGTGTGGGGACCGGGAGAGATGCGTGTGGGGAAGACGGACAACAGGAGGCGCGGTGATTATTTATTCTAAGGTTGAGGGGGGTGGAGCATTGGCCTATATAAAAAGCGGGGCAGAAGTTGCATTGAAGGAGGTATATGATGTTGGTGGAGGTACAGGTGGTGGAAGGAGATATCGGGAGGAATTTAAGTTTGGAGAGGAAAGAGGCTGGGGGTGGAGAGACAATTTTACAGGTTTTACATCTAGGACGGTTGCATGGCGAAGGTGGGGTAGAAACTCCGAAAAAACCCAAATATAGTCATTACCTCGGCCGACAGAGGTTCCACGGTCGTTGTACTTGACACCAGCGACTACATATCAGAGTGCAACCGACTACTAGGAGACCCTTCCTCCTACTCCCCTCTCTCATCAGATCCTACCTCTGATTTTCACACAGAATTGAATGCCCTACTAAAAACAAATGCTCCCTCTGAGGGCCTAAGCCAGTCAGACATTTCTCTTCTCCTACCAGCTCCCCCACTTCGCCATCTTTCTACATCCTTCCAAAAATTCATAAAGCCAATAACCCAGGCCGCCCCATAGTTTCCTCTCGAAACTCTCCTACGGAGCGCATCTCGGCCTTCGTTGATTTCTATCCAACCCTTCGTTCAGTCCCTTCCAGCATACATCAAAGATTCTCATGACTTCCTTTCTAAACTCAATTCCATTTCCCTCCCCCCAATCAGCCCATTATCATGGCCACTATTGATGTAACCTCACTTTACACTTCAATCCCTCATTCTGAGGGACTCGCTGCTCTCCGCCACTATCTTTCATTATGACACACTCCTCAAAACCCTAGCACTGACTTTCTTCTTGATCTGTCCCATTTCATTCTCACCCACAATGCCTTCTCTTTTAATAACAACCACTATCTGAAAATCTCCGGCTGTGCTATGGGAAGTAGGTTTAGCCCTTCCTATGCAAATCTCTTCCTCGGCCTGTTCGAAGAAAATCTCCTATCAAATTACCCTCTAAAACCTCTCCTTTGGCTCAGATACATTGACGACATTTTTATTCTCTGGTCGCATGACATCAATTCCCTCAACACCTTTGTCTCTTCACTTAACTCTTCCGCCTCAGTTTCTTTCACTTCTTCCATCTCTAACACCAACATGACTTTCCTAGATGTGGACATTCTTCTTTCCGAAAATAACAAATTCAAGACATCTGTCCACATCAAAGCCACCAACAGACAGCAATACCTCCACTATGACAGTTGCCACCCACCACATACCAAACGTTCAATCCCTTTTTCTCTCTCCGTCCGTGGTCACAAAATCTGCAACAACCCCGAAGACCTTGAGAAGTTCCTTTCCAATCTACACACTTCTCTTCTCCGCCGCGGGTACCCCGATTAACTGTTAATCAACAAAATTAGAAAAAAACCTTACAGGTCCAATAAACCCCGTGCCGAAAAGAATTGCTCTCCATCTCTTCTCACCACTTACTTCCCCGGTGCTCATGCCTTACAGTACATCCTGAAGGACTTGTACCCCATTCTCTCTAACCACAAATCCACCTCACAAATTTTCCCCTCTCTTCCACGGATCACGTATAAGAGACCACCAAACCTCAGCACTATCTTCAAAGCCACCCGCCCCCTTCAAAAATTGAATTCAGTCCCCACTACCCCACCCTCGCCATGCAACCGTCCTAGATGTAAAACCTGTAAAATTGTCTCTCCACCCCCAGCCTCTTTCCTCTCCAAACTTAAATTCCTCCCGATATCTCCTTCCACCACCTGTACCTCCACCAACATCATATACCTCCTTCAATGCAACTTCTGCCGGGCGTTTGAGCCTCTGTAACTCAGTAACGTGTGGGATCTTTGTCAAATGAAGTACATATCCATAAATTTCAATCATATATGAGAATTTATGCGAGGTTTCAAGTTAATTACTCAAAAAAAGTCATTTTGTAATTTTGTCCGGCTTTTTCCGATTTCCGCCCACTGTGCGATGGGGAGAAAATGCATTATTGTGGTTTTTTGTGCTGCCAAAAGTTTTGTTTATCCTATTGTGAATGATAGTGAACTCCGTGACGCAGAACGGAGATATTGTCTGACTCTCGATTAATTTATTTATTGAATGTTGTGCAACAAAGTAAAAATAAATAAATGTCTTCAACTTTGTTACTGCGTTTTACGGAAATTGTGTATTTTATTGATGGGCAGGAGGAACCCAGGAGGATAGTTTCTTTTTTTTCATCCTTATCTTCATTTCTTCTATGTTAGCTACCCGTGAGACCTCGTGTTGGACGGGACTCTGGTCGAAGTAGGCTACTAAGTATTGCCCGACGAGAGACCCCCGTTACAACCGTGGTAGTAAATAGTATGAAGCATATTGATATTGAAGGTCTTCGAAGATTTAAGCTTTAATATGAGTCTTAAATCGGGTCTCAACTTGAAGAAGAAATTATTATTATTTGATTGTACGCATTTTTAAAATAAAAAAAATGTGAAATAAGTGCAAGTGAAAATGTGAACTAAGACACTCTTTTAATAGTGAACGACAGCATTTCATTCCACAAGGGGAAATTAAAGCCTGCAACACTTATTACTCTCCACTCCTCATCTCATCATGAGGGTGAGGTTTGGCAATCACAATTGGCTGAAATAAAGCACGTAATCATTAGAGTCAAATTTAGAGGATAAATCTTCAAATTCAATCCTCTCATTTCCAATTATTTTCTTTAACAAATTTCACTCCTCACGGATTTCGCATTTCACGCAAAAATATCCGTCTTTTCTCCTTTGACACTCAATAGCCTATCGTACAATTAAAAATCTCCTAATTACGTTTTATTGCACTTCTCTGATTACCGGTGTGAATATGTGTTATTTTTTAAATCTCATGTAAAGCCTAGAAAATCACCATGGCACCTTACACGCACTAAGAGTGTGGATGAAATGCACCAGCGCCATTTTCAATGATAGTGACGTCACTCTTAGGACAAATGGGCTACCAACGTTACGGCGCACGCTGAGATACGTGATTTTAGCGTTACACTGGAAAATTGGCTATTTTAGGGAAGATGACCAAGGAGCCTAAAAATCTCTACGGGCGTATTGCATGCAGTGCTTATGCGATCACTGACTTCTGCACATTCACCAAATAGTTTTTTCGCTATTGTGCAGTTTGTTTTAATTTGATTTTCAATCGGAATGCTTTGCATTCATATTTCACATTAAATCCTCAATACAGTCATTGGTTCAAAAGTTTCCCCGACATTTCAAATGATATTCAGGAAAAGGCTGAGCTCTTTCACATATTCCACGAATTTCATGCGTTCATCGACTAAGGAACTGCACCTCTCTGCCGTTCACACGAACACGGACCAGACACGCACTGGATGCGCTTGACAAACGACGGCCATTACTCACTTAGGATCGATGGATCTCTTAAATCACCGCACTCATCTATCACCAAGACCATTCCACCTCACTCAGGACGCAAGGCAGTCGTGTTTTCTGCGCGCAGCCCTGCGCCGAGCAAATTCCACCGATCGGCCATTGGCGCATTCCACGCCCGCCGGTGCTGCCTCCTCGCGGACACACTGCTCCTTCATGCGATAGCTTTTTCCGCTCGCCACCGCCTCGTCCATGGCGCTGCTGCCCTTCCGGTTGGTCCGCTTCAGCAGTGCTTGAGTGGCCTCGGTGCCAATCGCCTGCGAGCACACTTCGCAGAGCAGGTTAAAGACGACGGGGTCGGTGCGGCGCGCGACGTCGTGAAGCACCGTGTCCCCGACCTCGTCCTCCTGAGCCAAGAGGCCTCGCAGCTTCTTCGGGTCGAGCTCGACTCGCGCCCATTCCAGCAGTGCCGAGAGCAGAGCGGGCTCACCTTCCTTGGCCCCATCGTGGAGCACCGACCGCCCACGCCCGTCTGCCATGAGGAGCAGCGTCTGCCGCCCAGCCGCACCCAGCCTTGAGCTGAACCACGTGAGCAGCCTATCCAGAAATCGCGCGTCGCCGCGCCCGACAGCCACGTGCAGAAGGGAGTGTCCACTAGCGGTGGTGCTGAGAAGCAGCTCTTGGTCGTCGTCTGTAAGTTCACAGTACCAGTCTGCGAGCCTCGTCAGCAGGTCAAGTCTTTTCTTGAACACCGCCACGTGCACCGCGGCGCGACCATCGCAGTTTCGGCGCAGCATCGCCTCCCGCGCCGACGCTGAGCTGAGACGCGCCTTCATGAAAACGCAGGTCTGATTGAGCGCAGGCGCGTGACCCCGCGCCGTGGCCGTGTGCAGCAGAGTGTCTCCCGCGTCGTCTGTGCGCAGCAGCAGTTTCAAACTCACTCCCATTGACTCCGCCCGCTCCCAAAGCTCCCGCACCACGAGCACGTCACCCACTCCCACGGCCAGGTGCAGTGCGCTGGCGCCGCTCCTCGTCTCCGCGGTCAGGAACTCCTCCATCCCGGCGCCGCGTCCCAGCACGTCGGTTGCGACCGCGCACAACTGCCGCACCACTTCCGCGTCGCCCCGGAGCGCGGCAAGATGCAGTACGCTCTCACCCGCGCCGACTGTTGTCAGAGGAAATAGCTGCGCCAAGAACGCGTCCCCGAGTTCGTCACGCACCAGGCGCAGCCATGCGCCGAGCGCTGCCGCATCGCCTTTGCGTGCCACAACGTGGAGTGGCGCCTCCCCGCGCCCGTTGGCCTGCACTAACATCCAGCGCAGAGTGTCCGCCGCCCCAAAGGCTCCGTTTCGGCTGCAGAGGAGCCGTGCCGCCTGCGCGTCCGCCGCCGACGATGCGAGGTGCAGAAGCGTGTCCCCCGCGCCGTTGCGCCGACGGATCAACTCGCTGAGTCCATCTGAACCTAGGCAGTCTCGCGCCACCCGCATCCAGTAGATAAGGGCCGGTGCCGGGACCTTGTGCAGTCGCACAACGTGGTGCAGCACCGTGTCACCGCTGCGGTTGGGCGCGGCGAGGAGCAGCGCGAACACTGCGGGAGGGAGAACCAACCGCACCTCACTACACCACTCAACAGCCGCACCCTCAGCATCCAGCGCCACCGCGGCGTGCAGGACCGTCTCACCGAAGCAGTTAACCCTGCTCACCACCTCCAGCAGCGCGTCTTCCGAGAGCTTGTCCCGCGCTTCACGCAACAGCCGCGCCGCCGCAACAAGATCCCCCCGATCAAGCGCCACCTGGAGTGCGGACCTTCCGCGCCCGTCAACAGCCATAAGCAGAGCCTTGTGCCGCGCCTCGCCCAGGAGATCGGCCGCTGTGTGCAGGAGACGTTCCAGAAGTGCGGTAGGCGCGGCTGCGACAGCCAGGTGTAGCGCCGTATCGCCGTTGGCGTTGGTCCGCTCCACAAGGGCCGCGACCCGCGCCTGCGGGAGCAACCGCCGCATCTCGTTCAGCACCACGTCGAGCACGTCTTCCCGCGTCCGACTCACGGCCACATGTAAGAGCGTGTTGCCGCGCAAGTCCGTCGCCTCCACGTCTCCCACTTGCATCAGAACGCGCACCGTGCGTGGCTCTCCCGTTTTGACGGCCACGTGCAACGCGCATTCACCCTCGCCGTTGGCCCTCGCCAGCGCTGCGCCGGCCGCATCGCCCGCATACCGCAGCCACAGCACCGCCGCATCCGCCGCGCCGTTTGCCGCAGCCTGGTGTAGAACTGTGTCGCCATTTGCGTTATCGAGCGCAAGGATTCGCTGCACGTCGCCTGGCGACGTGCACTCAAGCAACGCTTGTAGTACCTGGGTTTCGGCGCGGGTCGTGGCCGCGTGGAAGACCGTATCACCGAACTTGTTGGACTCTGCGAGGATGCTCGCCCGCTCCTCATTGTCTGCTGAGGCGCAGAGGAGGCTCCATAGCTTCCGCACCGCCTCTATGGAGCCGCCTTCCACCGCCGCGTGCATCGCCGAACACCCCCGGCCATTTCGTGCCGAGAGCAAGCGGCGGAGGCGGTCCGCGTTCGGCGCAGCCTGTGCGCACAGCTGCTCGAGCACTCCAGCCGCATCACCCCGCCTTGCAGCCAAGTGCAGCACCGTGTCCAGACTGCGATCAGTGGATTCGAGAAGGGCGTCGGCGTCTTCGTGACTCAGGCCATTGTGTACAGCGTTCAAGAGGAGGTGCACGAATTCCTCGCTGCTGTTGCTCACAGCTTCGTGAAGGGCTGTGCTCCCGTGAGCGTTCACGGCCATGAGCATCGCTTTTAATGCGTCTCCTTTCAGCAGCTTGGCGTTGTTAATGAGGAGACGGAAAGCGGGCCCATTATTGCCTAGCGCGGATTCGTGTATGACCGTGTTACCTCGCGCATTTCGTCGCAGCAAGTAGTCCCTGAGCAGCGCGTGGTCGTCGAAAGCCTTGACGGCGCAGTGCCAGAAAAGCGCGATGGAATTTTCAGTGCCACAAAAGGCCAGGTTATGTAAACAGGTGCTGCCGTGAAGGTCTATTTGGTTGACGACCAGCTGGAGGAAGAGATATCGCGAGAGGGTACTGAACGCTACTTCAACGAGTTTGTCAAATGTATCTGGATGCTCCATGATGAGGTGTTTCGTCAAAATGGTAGTTTCCGAGTCACGTAGGTTTACTTCCAATAGATATGAACAGAGCTCTCCGTCAATTTTGTCATTGCTGTCGTGAAGGAAGTCTATGAACAGAACGAGGTGACTCTTTACGTACAGACATTCGAATGGCGACTCGTCCCAAATGTCCTTTTGCAAAATCAACCTCTCCGTTTTCTTCCTGGAAAGATGTTTTCTCACGAAGTTCAGAACAATGTCAATGATTCGATTGTATCCCAGATCACAGGCAACATGCAACACATTCTGTAAGTTGGAGTTGGTTCTCAATATCATATTGGAGGCATCTTCGGGAAAGGTTTCTAGGAACAGTATCATGATACTGCCGAGGCATTCTTCAGTCAAAAGATGCAGAAAAGTACCGGCTGTATTATGGAATCCGAAAATGTTGCATTCTTCAAAGGGTTTCGACAAGAATGCGATGCTAACTTGGCTGTTCTCGATCTGCAAGTTCAAGAATTTACGCACAGCAGCGTAATTGGGTCCTAGGAGTACTCGAGACGCCAGCACTTTACACGCGTCCTCCACGCTAAGCTCGGTCACCAGCCACTCGCAAAAAAAGTACTCGGCGAAGGAGTGGTGGCAGTAGTGGAAGCCACCGTCACGCGGCGCCACCACCCCCATCCCCTCCAGCAGTTCTCGATCCACTTTATCGTAACTGAGCAGTATAGTGGAACTTTCTTCGGGTAAAAATAGTTCAAGAGCGATGCTCTTATGAGCAAAATACTCAGGACTGGAGTACATTGTGTTCACATGAACAATTTTGTCCCTTTTCTTGTGGTAGTGTACATAATTCACTTCGAGGAATTTTTCGTAGATTTCATTTATGTTGGCGACAAACGGAAGCCGAAACTGAGCGCAGAACGTCATTTCTGCCAGCAAGAATAGGTTCAGTGGCGTGGGGGCGTATTGCGAGTTATCCTCGGCTGACAGGCATTTCTCTACTGACAGCAGCACCTTCACGAAGCCAGAGAAGTCAAGGCGATCGATTTGTTCGCACAGGGTGGGCGCGGCTCCACTTCCACCTGAGCTCCCGCCACCACGCAGCATTTCCTCCGCGCCCCGCGCCGATTCCTTCTCGTCCTGCCCCGATCCATCGCAATCCCGCTCGCACTCCTCAACGTCTAGTGCATTATCACCGCCACCGCGCGCCAGCTCAGTGTCGTCACCCCGCACTGATTCTACGCCACCCTGTGCCCTGATTACGGCCGATACCAATTGGCTGAGTTCCGCCATGAGCGCGAGGACGGCTGCGGTACGGCGCCTCTTCTGCGGCAGAGTCGCCAGACACAGCTCCATCTCTTTCAAAGCGCCGCGAACGTGTTCTCTCAGCTTCTCTGGGACGCCGCTCGCTAGGAGGGCCTTCAGCCTGTGGCGCCAGTGCGCCTGCACCAAGGCCTCCTTCTGCCGCTTCGTCAGGGGCTCCAGGCCCAACGCAAGCGTGTCCAGTGCCGACTCTAGCGACGCGTGCTGCCCGAACCTCGTCGTCACCCACAACTGGGCACGCGTGCCGGCTTTTAGCGCTTCCAGCAGCCGAAGCACCAAGGCCTGTCCCTCGCCGTCCACCTCGTCGAAGCCGTCGAAGAAGATGGCCACTCCGGGGCAGCCGCGAATGATCCGCGCCGCAAACTCGGCACGCGATGCCTCGTCCCGCACACCCGCCAGCCGCGCTACCGCTGCCACCGCATCCGCCACGCTCGCGCAGGGACCCTCCAGCTCAGAGAGACCGTGGCGCAGCTCGATGTAGATTACGCGGTCCAGCGGTCCCTCGGCGGACAGCCGCGCCGACACGCTGCGCATCAAATGGCTTCGGCCTGAGCCAAATTCCCCCGCCACTATAACGGCGCGCTCGGTGGCCGCAAGGTTCAGCTCGGAGCGCAGAGTTGGCAGCGGCGCGAGTCGTCGGGACGCGAACTGCCTCAGATCGCCGACTGCGCCACGGGAGCTGCGCCAGACGAGGCCGTGGCGTGGACCGGTCCACTGGGCCCAGTGCGCGCATGCGCAGCGGCGGCATAGGCGCTCGAAGAGCAGGTCATCGGAGAGGAGAGCGCCATCGGCACGGACGCACACCCAGCGGTCGGCACCTCCGGCGAACTGCACCGCTCCTGCGCCAACAGCAGCCACCTTGATAGAAGCCACGCCGAGCGCCTGCAGCTGCGCAGCCGTCACGTTACTCACGAAGAGAACAAACGGCGGATGGTCCGCGTCGAAGATGTGCCAGCGAAGTGTCTGGAAGAGGTAGGAGCGCTGAACGTAGTGGTCACACAACGCGTCCATCGCGGAGGTCAGTCGCTCCTCGTGTCGCCTGCAAAGAGATTGGAGTGCACCAATAAATATCAGGCCAAAATGATTCAAATAATCACTAACTAAAGCTCTCTTGGGAAACCTTATTGGTAAACACTGTATTATTTGAAATATTTATTTTTTTATTAGTGAGTTTATATATTTGGTTCTGAAATAAGTTCATTTCTTAAAAAAAGATCAATGTTATGTATCGTCAACAATCTAATATCAATTTTGATAGGTGTACGTACATTAGGGCTGCTATTCTGGATGGAATAGCATTATGCTATTCTCCGTTATTGCAACCGATGTTGCTATAATATAGCGTATTGCAACGCCTATGCTATTTGGTATTCAGAACGGTTGCAATTCGTGTTTTTACTACACCGGAAGACGTAATTCTCAGAATAGCATAGGCCCGTAGCAATTCACTATTCTGAACGGCGAATTGCAACCGGTAGGCTTGCTATAATATTACGCAGTCTTCGAGGCCGAGCTATTCGGTATTGCAACCCTGAAAACGTGCGCATTGCGATGTCGAATTGTTTTTCTGAGGTTAAAGTAACATAATCAAGCATTGAAAAATGGAATAATAGCCAAAAATAAAATGTTATCTGCTTTATTTTAATTAAATAATAGTAGCATAAGTGATGAATATTTAACTAGTTAAGTGAATTGGTTAGAAATTAACATTCGAGCTTAATATATGAAGCTCAAGCTTGCTTCATCGACAGTACGAAAACAATAACAATTAATGCAAAGAATTACTACGATTAGCCCAAATTTTCCGTGTTTTATTCATATTTATAACTCATAATTTTATTTCATCACTTGACTTGCTACTAAAAATATCCTCAATGTAGGCTATCAGGTCGATTCTTGAAAATTTTCAAGCTTGTGTGAACACAGTAACTCGCCAAATATAATAACAGTTATAGCCTTCAATGAAAACCATATATTACCATAATAATACCATATACTTTGATCAGCCGTTCATTTCCTCAATTGGACAGTATATACAAGAACATGCAACGAGTCGAAATTATTTTCCCCACTATAGTAATATTCCCTAATATATTCGCTACCTTCCACAATTAAAACTTAAAATTTACAAACTTATAACACGGGCAGTCGACTTGAATTACTTGCTTGAAAACAAAGGATTTCTCCGAACACCAATAAAGTTTCCGAACAAATATGATTCGCCACAAACGTTTAATGGAATATCCATGTACATCATTAATGCAATATATATCATGTGGAATTCAATACAAATTGTTTCCTCTATAGGCAAGTAAGTTATTCACACAATTAAGTTTCAGTATATCGGCACAGTTCAGGGTCTATCAAAAATTTCAGTGAGCATATTAAAATCAGCTGATACGAAAACAATAATAAGTGACACAACAGCACTTTCCACACGATTCACTTATTCACAGTTGTTCCATCCATCCTCAAATTCACCATCACATCCCTCTGCTTTTTCCAAATCTGCAGCTGAAATATTGATACTATTCCATCATATTACATGAAAGCACAGCGGTGACGTTGCCACCTACTTCATTTCCTAAACAGAGAATGAATACTGAAATTAGGGAGTCATACAATATAAAGCTAGTATTAGAAACGAAAGCTTCTAGTTCATACAGTAAAGCTATATCGTCACGATCAAAGCAATAAAAGTTGGTACATATTTATTTTGACATGCAACGAACAGACTTCGAAGCCTAAGACAATTACGAAGAAAATCAAACATATTTAGGTTTCAATGATTATTTCGCATAACATATATCTCACGATAAAGGACCGATCGGATATCGGTAAATGATTCAATATTTATGCCCGATAAATCATCATTATAACAGTAAAATTATGACCTAACCCACCTGTCTGAAGCCATTGTGATATTATCAAAACAACAACAATCAGCTGATTTCCTAAACGAGATTTTCAAAGCGTATTATATAAATCCACGGTTTAATATAATTTTTAAATGCAAATGAAGCAATTATTTGTAATTGCAAGTCAATATTCCATAAAATACAGAAAAATATATAAAATATCTTCTCCCTCATTGGTTGCGCAAACTGTTCAGAAAGTTTTTCATACGGGAAGGGGCGGAGCTTCCAAATAGCTCGCGCAAGAAATAGCATGCTGCTATTCCGAACAAAATTATTACTACGCTTCATTCTGAATACGGGGTCGTTGCAATAATGACCCGCAGAATAGCATATGCTATTTTTTGCAACGCTTATCCAGAATAGCAGCCTAGGATGCTCAACGCATGCTACGATATGATAGTATTATTCTTTTCACTTCAATGAGTCACTTTGCCCCAGCCGGAGAAGACTCTTCAGTGCAGCGAGGGAGGCAAAGAAAACAAAAAATTACGACTTCTTGTGGATACGTGGAGGTAAAATATATCTGAGAAAGGCAGAAAAACATCCTGCGAAACTGGTTTCATGCATGGACGACATCAGTAAGCTATAATTTTCCTTCTATCTTAATGAATATAAAGGATATCCTGGTGTACCTATACTTATTTTCATGGCGCTGAACGAGGAATCTTTTTCAATGTTCAATGATTTCTGTGGTGAAGGTAATGACTTGGTCATAATGAATCAGAATATTCGAAGCTTCAGAGAAAACTTCAGTGCCTTTGAAGTTTTTTTAGGTTCCCTAAACAAGTTACCTCAAGTAATAGTACTAACAGAAATCTGGGTGAAAGATTGTGAAACTTGTTTTTATAATATTAAAGGGTATAACCAATTTGTTAAGTGCAATGAGGACTACAGAGCAGGCGGTGTAGCGATTTACGTATCCCATATTTACAATGTTAGTAAGAGTACAGTAGATATGCAAACTGCTGATGCTATTAAGGTAACCATTGATCTTGGGAGTATGTCTCTTTCTGTTGTTGCAGTCTACCGCCTGCACTCAAACAGTGTACAAAACTTTTTAGAAGAACTGAATTTTGTCCTTTCTGCTTGTTCAGAAAAAAATTTGATTGTCACTGGTGACATGAATTTATGTATTTTAAAACAAACACCTAACGTAGACAAGTATAATACGATTATGTCAAGTTACGGATTGGAACAATTAATAAGCAGTCCAACTAGAACTTTTGGAAATAGTCAAACATGTATTGACCACATATATCTAAGATGTAAAAGTAATGTTAAATTTAAATCGAGTGTTATTTCCTCAGGTCGAAGTGACCATGATCTAACCACATGCGCACTTACTATTTTTCACTCTGAGAAAGCGCAAAAGAAAGATCCACGAAAAAATCAAGAAATTAAGAGAATAGATCACCCCAAATTGAAATTGTCATTAAGTTGTGTCGACTGGTCAACTGTACATGACCAACAAGATGTTACTATAGCTTTCAACATCTTTTTAAAGAAATTAACACAAAATATAGAAAATTGTACTTCTGTGACAACTCGTAGGGTTAAATATAGACCAATCCAACCTTGGATGACCACTGATCTATGTAAACGACTGTCACAGAGAAATATTTTATATAAGAAACTTAAAAAAAAGCCAGATGACAAAAAACTGCATAGATATTTCAGCGCTGTATCTACTAAAATTAGACATGAGATTATTGTCAGAAAAGAAAGCTACTACTTGAACCTATTTAATAAAAATAAAAATGATTTAAAAAAGCAATGGCAAGTGATCAACAGTGTCCTTGGTGTGAGTGGTACTAAGGCTGAAACTGAAAAAATATGTGTACCTGATAGGCCAGGAATATTTTTGACAAACCCCCTAGATATTTCAAACGAATTCAATAGCTTCTTTGTTGGCGTCGTAAAGAAATTGAGAAATACAAGGGAGACTATAGATAGTAACTCACAATATAGTCGTTCATTTCCAATTAAGCACGTTCAGGACTCCTTTTTCATGTACCCAACCACTGCCTTTGAGGTAAATAATGTCATCAATAAACTTAAAACAAATAAAACACCCGGATTTGATGGCGTTTCAGCCTTCACTCTAAAATATGTTAGTGAAATAGTAGCTCCTGTAATATCCTTTATAATAAATCTGAGTTTCAGTTCGGGTGTGTTCCCCGAGGGTATGAAAATTGCTGTTGTAATACCAATTCCCAAAAAGGGCAGTCGAACTGATATAAATAATTACAGACCTATTTCTTTGCTGTCGGTTTTTTCAAAAATCATAGAAAAGGTTGTCAAAAAACGTTTATTAAGTTTCTTTTCCAGAAATAGCTATTTATCAAAAAACCAATTTGGTTTTGTGGAAGGAAAATCTACTGAAGACTCTCTGCTTAAATTTTGCTCTGAATTTTTTAATGGTCTAAATAAAGGAGCATGCGTTTCAGGCATATTTTTTGACATCAAAAAGGCCTTCGATTCACTGGATCATGATATTTTGCTATGTAGACTAAGGGAAGCAGGAGTAAGAGGCGTAGCTCTAAATTGGTTTTGTAGCTACTTGAGTGGAAGGACGCAGTTGGTAAAATTTAAAGATTGCTACAGTTTACCTGAAACTATTTTTTATGGTGTGCCACAAGGTTCAGTACTCGGACCTATTCTATTCCTAGTATATGTCAACAATTTATGTACTGGACTATTCAATGGGGAACTCACCTGTTTTGCTGATGACACAGCCTTGTCTTACTCTGCAAAAGATCTGCCAACTGTTAAAGAACATATGCAAAGCGACTTAGACAAGCTAAAGTATTGGTTTTCTGTTAATAAACTTACGCTGAGTGAAAAAACTAAATTTATTCGATTCAGCTTAACAGATAGAAAAGATTCTATTGGTTGTTTGTATTATAAGTGTGCCAGTTGCCTTGCATTTAAAGATTACATGTGCAGAAACTGCGTGCAAATTGATCAGGTTAGTAATATAAAGTATTTGGGTCTTGTTATTGATGAGAATTTAAATTGGAAAAATCATTTACAAAATTTAAAAAATTACATGAATACAGCACTTAGGAAATTCTATTACTTAAGACAGATTTGTAATTTACCTGTACTAAAAAGTGTATATTACTCACTGATTAATTCCAAACTGCAGTATGGTCTTTGTTGTTGGGGAGGAACATATATCTCAAATCTAAATCCAGTTTTAGTGTCACAAAAGAAAATAATAAGAATGATAATGGGGGCAAAAAGAGACGACGCTTCTTACCCATTATTTAAATTACTAGGTATTTTACCACTCAGATATTTATATGTTTATAGAGTTTTACGCATGTTTTTTATCAGAGGAGGAAATGTCAATGGCTACGCAAATATTCCCTATCATGGCTTGAGGTCACGGAATAGAGTATCTATTCCATAACCTAATAATGAAGCTTTCAGAAGATTTTATTTATATTGTGCAAGTAAGATGTTTAACCTCCTACCATTTCGTATCACATCAATAAAGTCCCTCACGTTGTTTTTACATGAATTAAAAATATGGTTATTCTCTATAGACAATATTGAAGTGTACTTCTAAATACTATCTTTGCACATTATTTTTTACATTGTATTGTATGTTATTCGTATGATTTCTGTACAGTGTATGAAATATTTCTATGTATCATGGTAATTGATGTATTTGTTTTCATTTATTTTATGTTTCAATTTTTCATAGTTTTTCTCAAAGGAACAGACGCTTAAGAAAAGCGCACTTTGACTCATTACTTACGGTATATTGTTTTGTTTTTGGCCGCACCAGCCAGCTGTATGTTTAATTTAGGAGATGGCAACCCCAACACTGGTTCTTACCACAGGGGTGCCTATATTCCACCTTTGTAAAAACTCATGCTTGAGTAACCTATTAAAATTTCATGTACCATAATGTGGAATAAATATATATTATTATTATATTATTATTATCATTATTATTAAAGTAGTTTCCATAGTTTTTTAATATTATTAAAAGTTTCCATAGAGAACTGAGAAAAGCATTCTGGGAGCCTCCCTTTCTTTCAAGCACTTCCCTCTTCAGTTCACCATAAGACCTCCCCCCTTTCATTCTATCTAAAAACTCCATTAGTATCCTTCCTCTCCCTCGTTTACCTAACATTCTACCCTTTAACACCATTTTCAACATCCCCTTCCCGCTAAGTACTCCTCCATCCATACCTTCTATCTCCTCCGTATCTCATCTAAAAGGTGTCTCTACTCACCCACCATATCCAACACTTCATCGTTCCTCCTCCTCTCCGTCCACGTCACCTTTTTCATTCTTCGCCACACCCACATCTCGAATGTCTCGAGTCTTCTCTCGTCCTTCTTTCCTAACTGACCAGATTTCCCCACCGTAGAGAGCTACACTCCAGATCAAACTCTGCACTTAACTTTTCTTGAAATTCTTACATTACGATCCTCTCACAAGCTCCTTACTGGTCGTGAGCGCCTCCTTTGCCAATGCTATTCTTTTCTTGATATCCTTACTACTATATCCGTTTTCTTCTAACGTACCACCAAATTAGCTAAATGGCTATGGCAGCTCAAGTTTTTACCCACCCATCTTTATCTTAAGTATGATATTCCACGCTAGCTATGTTTTAAAAGCCGCATAACCTTGGTCTTCTTGAGATTCTCAACCCATTCTCCTCGCAATGCTCGTTTAACGCATTCACGGGAGCCTGAAGCCCCCTGGCTAATCAACGCCTGATCATCCGCCAACCTCACTAATTTGAACATCATTCCTTTCAATTTCACTCCAGCTCCCAACTCAACCCACTCTTCCCTAAAACGTCTCCGCAGAAAATGCGCTAACCCTTTCCAGACGGTCGAGTTGTTTCCTTAGCATGACTACTGCACTGATAGTGTTGCCGCGAGACGAGACGAGACTTTAGCCAGTTTAGTCTCAGTCTTGTTTCCTGACCTCGGGTATCGTCCCGAGTCTCGTCTCGAGTCTCGTCTCGTGAACCCCGGTCTCGTCTGGGTCTCGAGTCTCCAACAAGACTCTCGACTCGTTTCCCCCGAAATAAATTTAGCACCGTTTCCATTGCGTGCTCAATCGCTGAATCGATATTCTTGAAATAGGAGAGCCATTAATATAAATTGCAAACACATATTTATCTGGACACCAATTACATCGAACTGGTGCTAAAATCATTGATTTTATTGATACTCAATGAATAAAATAGTAAAATAAAAGGAAAAATGTCTAAAAATGTAATGTAGACATAAATTCACTGCAGAGAAATCCACAGAAGGTTTAAGAAAATAAAGCCTGAATCACACGATCATTTTTTTCGTCGCGAAAGTGATCACTATCGCGATCACTTTTCCCGTCGCGAAAAGCGATCGCGCCAGTGATAATTTTCCTGAATCACACGGTCACTCCCGCCGTCGCGTCGCTTTTCGCATCATTTCCGATATCACAGCTCGTTGTCAAAGGACCCGCGTCACGAAAATATATAGCGTGTTTGTTTATCTATGTCGTTCCCACAATTGTCAAACGTTGCGCTGCAATCGCTCCATACGGGCATGCGTTCCGATTGGTTGATACGGGATTTTAGGGACGGTTTTCGCGACGTAAGAAGCGACCGGACGAGTGATGAAAAATAGCGATGGGAATCCTCATCGCGATCGCGAAAAAAAATTGCCGGCGACGATCATTTGCGAGTGATCACTCTAGTGATCCCTGTAGTGATCACTCTCACGACGAAAAAAAATGATCGTGTGATTCAGGCTTAATCGAAAAGATAATGTACTTAATACCGCGAGCATTTAATGGTATGTGCTCTCGCAAGAGTGATTTTCATTTTTAATTTGGAAGTTGATCAGCATAAGAAAAGAAAAAATTAACTCTTTAGCGCACACCAACACTTGCCAGTGTAGTCGTCGTATCTCTGCGTTTGAAATGACACTGCCTAATAAATACCTAAACGCCATTATAATGATAAAAAATTGTGTCATGTCTATGCTTGCTGCAATAAAAATCAATGAAAAACTTGACGCCATATGATCACAATGAAGACAAGAAAATGAACTACCCTGACAAAGCCTCGAACCCTGGCCCCCTGGATTGGATCCATATGCGCTACCACTACCTCACCTGACCCGTCTCCTGTAAAGTGCGAAACTTGAAAATTAGATACGACTTTTGAAAAATACAGCATGAAAATTGATTAATTACAGCCAAACTAAGGCCAATTCAACGGAACCACTACCATTTCAGAGATGCGTTCACCATTCCGAAGGCCATAAAAAATACGGCATTGAAAAAAGCGGAGCAAGGTACGTGGTGCCAAAATTTTACGGCCATTGGATGTTTTGTATCCAGAAGTGGGAGTTTTCCGTCGACATCAGTCTCTATCGTGAACTTAATGCTGTTTTTATTATTTTGGGAAAGTTGTCATCGACTGATCCAATTAAAAGCAACTGATAGATTAGAACAAAACGACCAATAGTTAGATGGATATAGGGGAGTAATTGACCAAAAAAAGGGTTATGTTACCATACGTTAAAGACACCACGGATAAAATTTTGAATAAATTTGACTTGTAAACTACTTTCGTGCTTGTACCGTAAACACGGGCTACTCTGTCCCTGGGGTCCTTCTTCGGCCCAAAAATAGAATGAAAAGAAGCATACTCTACAGCGGTATTTGTAGCAGTACATGAAATAATTCCGGGTAGTACCGCTCCGGAGTAGTATCGTTGAAGCTGCCTGATGATTTACGTGATTGTGAACCGCTAAGTTTTGTGAATGACCCACAAGTTATGTGACTAGTGAAATCACGTGCAATTTTATCCTCCCAAACTTCGTTGTGCACAAAACGCATACGTTCTTGAACGAGCAATGCAAGTAAATTTTTTAGAACACTTTATAATGCTTAATGTCGTTCTTTAGTTAAAACTTTGTGAAACACGCTGTGTCTTAAAGTTGATAGTTTGAGGCGTTACTTTATAGAAAATGGTTTCTTGACCTCCTTCTGGTTTATACGTGTAGTTATTTTAGATGATCATTCAAGTACTCCTCGCCTGAGGATGACGCAGTGCGTTGAAACAATGGTAGTGATCCAATAAATATTTTACGTGGAATAACATAGTTTAATTGTCATTCAACAGCGTTGTGTCTTACTATATTCATATCTTTTTCAGTAAGTTCCGGTAAGCTATAACATACGACCTGCTTTGGCCCAGATTTTTTGGGCCAAAATAGGTCGTACTGTAACAAACCCAATACCTTTAGGCTATAGGTTTCCATTAATAGCTTGCAAAATGTGAATTGGGTATATTCCTATTGCATGTGTTTCATTTTAGCTTGTTCATGATGCTCTACGACTACAAATGTCTTCCTAGTAGCCGAAAATATGCTGACTTCAGTAGCGAACACCTTCAAATGCGTTTAGAAACCATCAGATTTGGTGAAATGACACAAAAGCAGGATGCCCATCATTTCGAAATACCCTGAAGTACGATTAAAAACAAGTTAGAGAATGCATTTTCAAGTTCCCAGGGCACCCTAAAGTTATTTCGCAGGAAGAAGAAAGAGTGGTGAAAATATTTATTTGCCTTCGTCGTAACACAGCTATAGTGAACAGGTATATTCTGTACAAAGAAAGCAATTCACCCTCAAATACTAGGCATGGAGTAACACAGAAGAATTTTGGTTAAACATCACTTTATTCCTTCCAGGATCATCCGACATGCAAAGGGCATAGCCGAATAAGAGGTTGATGTGCAAGATGGTATGAAACGGGTGTTATGGGGGCATAGGTCACGGAAAAAACAGCAATAAATGGCCAAAATCACATATTTTACTGTTTTTCGCGGTGTTCCACCACGTAAACGTTCCTTTTTCATTACATTAGCCGAAAGGTATTAAAATACTCCTTCGAAACACATTTTTTCTTTGTGGCCCTCTAAAAAATATTTTATGAAAACTAGCGTTTGAAATTTTCAAATCGACACGATTTCTCGTTATGCCACTCAAAGTTTGTGAAGAAAAATTGGGCGTCTGCTCCATTAAGAAAGCCATCAAATGGCGCAAATTGCATTGAAAAATATGCTTTCTATCCCGAGATATTAAAAAAATCGAAATTTCGAGCTAGCCGGCCCTGGTGGGCCTCTAGCGGGCTGGAAGTGTGGGGTGGTTAGTCCTTTTTGATCCCAAATTCTATGCTAAAAGTCCGAGAAAAATCCCGGAGAGGGGACTTATCAACCTCTTATTCGGCTATGCCCTTTCGTCGAAGTTATAGATTTTATCGGCCATGCACCCTTGACCCCCTCTATTTCTCTTTTTTCTTTCTTTTGGGAAGCAAGAGGTTGCTTCTTACTCTTACCTCTTGCTTCCCGAAAGAAAAATACAGAATCGCCTATTACACCCCCTTAACTCTCAAAACACTGCTGCCCAACTGCAAAGATCGCTTCCCACCAGAAAGAAGAAGTGGAATTATTCTGCCTCAGGTGCGACGATTGTGGCTTGAAATACATCGGCAGAACGGAGAGAAGTGTTAATATCAGAGTGAGTGCGCATCGCAACTGCTTCAAAAAGAAGAAAGATCAATCCAAATTCGCCAATCATTTAATAGATGGCAAACACAATAGTGATTTTAAGCCGGATATCTTACACTCAGAAGGAAACGGGAGGAGACTCGATGCACTGGAAACGTTGGAGATTGCGCAACATTTAAAGAACAACACCCCCCTTGCCAACGAACAAGTGCTCCCCTCTCTTTTCCATTCCCATCAGTGAACTCCTACAGTGACAACCTTTAAATTTCCAAGTGCCTATCCACCTGTGTGCCGTTAAACTTTCCAAGAACGAATACTAAGCAGTGCCTTTACCAAAATTCCCCCAGTGACCCATGTCCTTCGGGGAAATCATTAACCCATACCAGCACCTTCCACAGCCGGACTCAACAACCTTCCGAAGACTATTGTGATTTAGAAAACTCAATGTACCCCGCTAATCCTCTCTTTCTTCCCCAACACCGCCACCTTCTTTAGCTCTCGTCTCCTCACCCACTTTAACCCCGCCCTCCCCTGGCTGGTCAGATCCTCACAGGAAAAACCATCGTCCCAAATCAAGGCCGCCCCTTTCCCCCACCCACTCCCCCAATTTCAGTCCGTGTTTAACCCTCACCCCCGCTCTTTCAACCAGCCTTTTTCCTTTCCAATAGATGTCCTCACAGTCACTTGTGTACTTTGTGTATAAATGCATGATGCATGCAAGATCAGTCTACTGACGATGTAACCAAGTTACGAAACCCGGGTCGTGCCCATAATTAAATAACAGTGAACCTTACAAAGTTTTATTTCCTTACTTCCAAAACGGTAGAATACCTACTTTTTACTTTACTAGGGTAATGAGATTCATTTAGAAGGAATATGCAGGGGTAAGTGTGAGAAATACAATCCAAAGTTCCTTGGTTTACTTTTTGGAACCTCGATATTGGAAAATAAAATTCATTTTACTGGCATTCGAACGTAATCATTAATAATCAATGACCATAATCGCCTCAATTCGCAATTAAAACCGTATCTTCGGTCTTATTATCTCAGTTAGCCCGCCCTCGTTCATTTCCGCCATATTGACTTCGCTCCTGACCGGTCCGAAAAGAAAATCTCGTAGCGAGCGTAGCACTTCCGTATGGAGCGGAGCACTTCCTTCTGTAGCTTCTGGCAGCGAATGGAGCGTGTTTTGGACCGCACCCAGTGGCACACACAACTAGCACTACACTACATGTACTTACGCCGACGACACTGTAATCGCAGTGACGTCATGGCAGTGAGAAATGAGCACCAACAAACTTAACACACACCTCAATCTAATCCATAAATGGACATACACTTAGAAAATACAAATACACGCCGATAAAAACACACTCATACACTTCTCACGTAGACGCAGATTTGCGCCACAAACAGTGCCAACCATAAACAAAACTCGAATACCAAGAGCAGCCACGCAAAAATTCCTCGGCGCCCTTCAAGACGAAAAATTAACCAACATTTCTCATTTGAAAAATTGTACAAATAACGCAATAGCAGTCAGGAAAGCAATTTAATTATCCCTCCGATCTTCTCCACTCTCACACAGCTGCAAAATTAAATTACAGTCCTTTACCATTTGTCCGACCCCCTGTCCTGCCCTACGAAATATTTACTAACTCTTAGTCAATCAGGGAAAAACTGGAGACTTTCCTAATTATATCCCGTCGCCTCCTCATAAAGCTATTCCACCTATTCCGAATTTCTGGCATCCTTTCTGCCCACAGTATCAACTCAAAGCTAGTCCAAAACTTCAATTCCAGGCTCGGAGCAACACAGAAAACGCTCCATACTCACAGACATCTGGAATTATGACCCAGCAATACAAACTGCCCCAAAAAATTACTCGTCTATGAGTCTTTTCTGTCTTTCCTTCTTATGGAATCAGTACGTAAATTATTGATACATTAATTGTGTACTATTGCAATTTTATTCGCTGTATTCTAAAAATGCCAGAAAAGGATACCGTAAAGTAAACTTCTACTTTCAATAAAAAAATTATTAAAAAATGAAATCGACAAAAAATCCTGAAAAGGGAAATAAATAGTTATAAATCTGTTTTCAAGATATTTTTTCCTTCACGAAAACTTCTATGCAATTAATAATTTTAGGTTTCTGCTAGCACAAACACAATACTACACCCACATAATAGAGAACTACGCATAATATTAAATGAATTGTTCTCTGGCTGGTTAGGGCGAACTTGGTTCATCGGGACAGCACTAACGCGCCGCGCAAAATAATGAGATTTTATCCATCACACGTCAGCAGAAGGGACACAAAAAGTACACGGAGGACGCCCACAAATGGAGCTTCATTGTAATAGCTATTTCATCATCACCATAGAGTGATTTGGTAATACCCAGAACCTGGTAATACCCAGAGTTGATATCACTCAATATGAATTAAATATTGATTTACGTAGTAATTTACTCGAAACTATAAAGACGCGAGCATCAGCTATCGTTTGTTTACCTTTCATTCTTTGCTCCACCGATGAAATGCCATTTGGAAGGAAAGAGAAGGAAGCGGCGTTAGCTGAAGTCTAATCCATTCGATTACATTGCCGGAGCGTTGATTCACCATACACGTTCACAGCTCATTATCAACCCTCCCCACCATACATAATATCGCTTCAACTACGATACGAAACAGGATATTTACCGTCGCATGGAGATGAGCTTCTCGAAGTCTAAAGAAGGTTCCACTCTAAGTTTAAAATAGCTTTTTCATGAAACAATTGAAATTGTCTTAAGAATTGGAATCGCTGCGTCTGATGCCCAGTGTCATAATGAATAGGGTAGCTGTCCCTTGAGCCTTCGATTGATCACTCGTCGAGTATTGCAGTATTTTATTCCTCAAAAGAGAGGAGCTCAAGCGATCGTGCGCCGTCTTCATCGCGTATCATCTTTCCCACGCATTATCAGTAGGTATACAGAGTAAATACTGATAAACTATATTTTTTTGACTGAAAGGCGTGTCAAAGTGGCGATCGTTTAAAAATTTCATTTCACCTTGACAATACGATGGTGCAATAAAAATTATAACTGATAAGAAAAGTTTTCAAAAAATGTAACCGGGATGCATTTTAATTACTCTATCAGATTTGCAATTCATTACATTTAGAAATTACTCTTTGAACCATTAATCAGTAGTATTGCAATAATCGGAAAAAACATATTACAATTTCTTTTAATCTTGCTGCAGTACATGATGCTATCGCAGTCAATATTCTCTCAGTCAGGGAGTGAAGTCATACAAATCAGCGTTTATTTATTATTTAATGACAATGCATAAAATGATAATGGAAATGTTTGATTAAGGCACTTTACGCATAAATAAATATGTACTACGAAAAATTTGCAACTGCGGACAAGGTTAATGAACGATCAGCGAGCGCACTATTCAAATTATCACTAAAATGTAACGATTCCTCGCACGATCTTGGGAGTAGATTACTAGAAAAAATTACTTGTTAAAAAGTGTATCTCTTGCAAATAAAAATTATCGAAGATTCATTAGATAACATTAATTCCATTGCTTATCCTACGTTACATCACATATCACTGAAAATAGTATTTGCCGTTTCTCACTTCTCGCGCTGATCGACGGAGTCAACCCTATTGCAGTACGCTGATGACGTCACGAGCTCATGCTTTCCGATTCACTGCCTCTACACGGTCCTCGCGTGGTTCCTTGTTGTCTCATGAGCGATGCCTCCCCTCGATGAGCCGTTCTCTTGGAGCGATTCAAAATGAACCATAACTCTGTGGTGTCGTCACCAACTCATGAAAATTGGGGTTGATTTTCGCCTTTTCTTATTTTAATCTAGAACAGCTGAATTGGGAACATTTTTGCTTCCTCCCCTTCCACTTCCGAATTCTTTTTAAAAATTTTGATTCCGGGCCAGAGTGAAAGGCACCACGATGACGTCATCGAGCGATGACCGCACCAGCGCCGCGTGGCGATGGATGCAATTGCTGCGTGGCATACGTACCCTGGGTATTCTCCGATCCCTGTGCTCGTGCCGCCGCGGGGTCATCCTCAAAAACGTCAGGGGAATGAGCTGCTAGAAGGTGCCCGGCGATCGACAGACACGTCTTATCGGAAGCCTTCTTCAAAATCCTTATCGTCTTGGAATGTGCAGATAGTGAATCGCTCCTCAGATAAGACGCCCGCAGAACTTGGTGGCAGCATTTCGCTTCTTTTCGAGGAGTCCTGTGAATAGGTCTATGCCTATATATATTGTTCTTTTAATCCGTTTCAAAATGCATCGCATGAGCACAATGTACCACGCGAACAAAATTATTACTAATGATAGAATAGAGTATGTGACCCGGAAGGATAACCATTGAAATGTAGTTGATTCGATAAAGTGTGTCATTAATACCATTTCTTTCTATTAACAGCCTTAATTGTTGCTTACTTTGTGTAATAATTAATATTTAATATCCATTGTTTTCGCATCGATATTGAGCAGACGAAAACGCTCATCTATTGGCTCCCAGGGATTTGACGCCATTTTGTTATATCTCATCAGCACGCAAAATGTTTAAGTTACGTTGAACTGCGTGTGAATTGGAAAACGTTATTGGATCTGATCGGCGTTAAGGAAAATACATACTGGACTGCACCCTATGCATGTGGCGCCCCACGTAAACGCTACATTCGCTAGCAGGCGGAAGTGCTCCGGAGCACCCGGAATCTACAGGCGCGACGTTCGCTACGAGAATTTCTTATCGGACCGGTCAGGAGCGAAGTCAAAACGGCGGGAATGAACGAGGACGGACTAACTGAGATTATAAGACCGAGGATACGGTTTTAATTGCGAATTGAGGCGATTATGGTCATTGAATATTAATGATTACGTTCGAATACCAGTAAAATGAATTTTATTTTCCAATATCGAGGTTCCAAAAAGTAAACCAAGGAACTTTGGATTGTATTTCTCACACTTACCCCTGCATATTCCTTCTAAATGGATCTCATTACCCTAGTAAAGTAAAAAGTAGGTATTCTACCGTTTACTCACTTGAAACATATTCACTTATAATGGTTAACGATTATTATAAAACATTTAATCCATTCCAATTATTTTTTAAATCCACCTTTTCCTCAGGTTCTGAATTATGACATGAGAATCGATGTGTGCGTATATGTTCTTACAATCGTTCCTCATTATAAATGCCCCTTTTAATAGTTTGTGTTACCTTCTGAATGTAAAGACTGCTTCCAGAGACATTTGAGTTCATTTTGGGAGAGATACGAGAATGTTTACGGAAACGTAGTGCTTGCTATATATTTATTTAAATCACAGTTACATTTACATCTATTTACTATGTGCGCCGCTACTTCGTAGTCACCTTTATCAAAAAAGGCGTCTAGATTCAGCGTCCAACAACTGCAACGTGAGTAAACCCATTGCCTCAGTGCATTCCCTTCGAATTTCCGCCAAAAAATTACTCGCTCCTCCGCTGACCCTAGTTTTCACAGGAGCGTCTGGAGCGAGGCGGGAAACAGGTTTATCACGTTTGCCGTGACGTCGAGGCCCAACACCGAAGCGCTGCGTAGCGAATAACGGACTGCTTGGCGCTCCGAACCATTGGTAACGTTCAACGGACCATATCCGGGTGCCTTCACAGCTTTGCGTTTGCCGCCCCGCCAGCAAATTTTGCCTTTCACAGGTTTGCCAAAATGCCACATCTTTTGAATGAACATCGCCCTTTTACCCCTCCGCTCCTTGACACGTCTCGGAGTACGCGAGGTCTTTTTTGCTCGGGCGCTCGTGGTGGATGGATGGCGCGACTGACATGGGTGATTTTAGCAAAATTATACAGATTGTACTTAGTTTGGTAATGTTTCATCTACATCTACATAATACCCTGCGAGCCACCTCTAGGGTGTTTGGCAGGGGGTGATCAATCACCAGCATGCAGCATGCATTTGGACTCCCACATGCACACCACACCGTCCAAAAAACGTCCCGTATAATAACAAACTATACTACTATATGCTGTTAGAAATAGAATATAGAATAGAAATTCAGAAACATGCATTAAGTTTTACATAGGTTAGTAGGCTACACTACAAGTCATGCAATCTATTTACGAGTTCTATTGCTGCCGTTATAATCTCTTATTGATCGTGGAAAAAATGACATTCGGAATCTGTCTGTTCTGCAATCTATCTCTCTTATTTTATTTATATGATCTGATTTTCCGTAGTACGTTGGCGTCCGCAAGATATGGTTAAGCTCTTGAATTTATCTAAAAGGTTTAGTCTATTTTTCAATCTACGGTCCGACAGAGACTCCCATCCGACTTTATCCAAGAGGTCAGTTACACTAACAAGACTATCGTAACGACCTTTCACATACCTCGCAGCTCTTCTTTGCACGCGTTCTAACTCTGTTATTAAGCCTTTTTCATGAGGGTCCCAAACACTGGCAGCGTATTCCAAATGTGGTATAACGAGGGAAAAGTAGCTAATTTTTCTCACTTTGTCGTCGCACTTTCCTAATATTCTTTTAACAAAACCCATTTTACGATTAGCTTGACCGGTTATTTCTCGAATATGTTTATTCCACGATAGATCATTATTGAGTCTAACGCCTAGATATTTCACGGATTCAACTGCATTTAATTGGGTGCCTCGAATGATATAGTTACGCTGTAGGGAGTTATTCTTCTTCCAGAAATTCATTACGACGCATTTTTCCAAATTTAATTCCAACTGCCAAGCATCGCACCAAGCTTGGATAGCAGCAAGGTCATTCGTTAGTTCATCCATATATTCGCTGGAACGGATTTCTCTGTAAACTACAGCGTCGTCTGCAAATAATCGTAACTTACTCTGCACTACTTCGCCAATGTCGTTTATATAAAGAAGGAATAGGAGTGGGCCAATGACACTACCCTGAGGAACGCCAGAAGTGACTCTAACCTCATTGGAGACTACACCGTCTAATACTACTCTTTGGACGCGGTCGCTCAGAAATTCTCCTATCCAGGAAATGACATCTTCGTCTAAACCATAAGATTTCAGTTTTATTATTAACTTTCCGTGGGGTACTTTATCAAATGCCTTTTTGAAATCAAGAAAAATCGCGTCTACTGGAATGTTGTCTTCCCCGGAGACTAAAATATCGTGGGCGAAAAGCGCTAACTGAGTTTCGCACGATCTGCTTTTCCTGAATCCATGTTGATTTCCCATTAATAAGTTTTGCGCGTCTAGGTGTTTCATTACCGAGCTGACTACGATATGTTCATCAACACTGTTCAAGGACTTTGCAAGAGATGGACGTTAAAGATATCGGCCTGTAATTAGATGGCTGTTCCTTGTCTCCACTTTTAAATATTGGCGTTACATTAGCGATTTTCCAGTCATTAGGTACTTCGTGTTGCTTGATGGATTTACTGAATATTAACTGCAAGTAATGGGCAATTTTTGAGGCTAGTTCCTTATATACGCGAGAAGGGATTTCGTCTGGACCGGGTGATTTATTTGGACTAAGCGATTTCAATATATTTTCTATTCCGAGCGTACTAATGTCAATAGCTGGCATCTTATGTATACAGGGATTGTCATCGGTCTCGGGTGAGTATTCGGAAGGCTCCGTGAACACTCTCTTGAAGTAGGAATTTAATAAATTGGCTTTATCGTAACTGCTTGTCAACACATCTCCATTGTCGTTTCTCAGCGAACATACTGTAGATCGTTTACCTTGAACTTCCCTAACATATGACCAAAATGCTTTTGGGTTATCCTGTAACTGCTCTACTAGTGTTTTTCTTTTAAAATTCGTGAACGCATTCCTGAACGCTTCCTTCGTGGCGGCTTTAGTCATCCTATATTTTTTAATTATTAGCTCGCGTTCATTAGCGGATAAATCCGTGCTGACTTTTTTCATTTTTGCATGACACGCTCTCTGTCGCCTCAATGATCTTCTCACTTCCGCGTCGTATCATCTCGGTTCGCTGCCTTCTTTTACTATTTTACTAGGGATGTAGCTATTTTCCTATGGGATCATTAGTTATCATCGTTGTTTTCTCTAATAATTATCAATTTGAATACTTCTACTTCTAATAGATATTGATTGAAAATAACTCGTAATTTTTTTGACAATTGTTTCTTGAGTGCTGATTTCTTGTTTGTGGAGTCTTTCCCTGAACCAGCTTGTGACCGACGATTGGAGTTCCCTACGTCTGGGCCTTACGTGCACAATCTCCAAGATTTAACGACGTAACGCCACATATTTGGTTGCAGAGCGTGATCACGATTTCCTGCCTTTTCGTCGATGTCTCCGAGTGCTGGACAATGGTGACAATTCTCCACTATGTCTCTACTTTTGCAGTTTCTGGTTGTTTTTCCTCTTAAAAGTGAGTTCTTTTGTGTTCTATTTAGTGCTTTTTGGTTCGTGTGGGATTACGTGACTAGTGGTTGCGATACTTCCTCGTGGTCATATGCCATTTGACATTTCGCCGGTTCTCAAGATTATTTCCTATGACATTTTCTTGTATTTTTCGTAATGTTCTTGATAGATTGGAATAGCAGGTAGATATTCTATTTCGCTCTATTGGACTCTTCGAGTAATGCGAGATAGTTTTATTTCTCGTTCTCTCCCTCTCTTTTTCTCGTTCTTTTCGCTTCTTTTTTAAAAAGGCCTGGAGGTGCTGACAACCCGTACGAAACAACTTATTTAAGCACGGGGGAGGATCGTAAGGCTAGGAATAAGGCTAATTTGCCCGATTGAAGTGAAGTTTCTAATAATGAACTGGAATCTACTTCAGAAGTGGTTCCACCTCGTCCAACGCACGAGGAAAGAAGTGAGACACACGGGTGTCATGAAGTGTCTGCTTCTCAGACATTGCCAGTTTCTGAGGCGTTAATAATTGTCAAACAATTACTCAGTGGTTTTCCGTCATTTGAAGTCTCAAACAGAGAGAATTGGTTTAATTTCATGATAAAAATTAATGAAATTGTTACTTTGCCCTTGGTTCCTCTGTCAACGTTATTGTACCTTGTAGTATCTAAACTTCCTGCCAGCTCTCCTTACTTTTGGTTGTCTATGTCAAACTTGAATCTCTCATGGCCTCAAATCACATAAAGAGTTTGGGCTAGAATCGTTAGTGACAGAGAGTTTGATCGCCTGACCACCACGAAAGTTAAGAGATTTCAATTTCCTCGCGAGACGCCCCACGATTTCGTGTATTCTGTACGTAATGCTATTCAAGTGTTAGGTTTGCATTACTCAGAGTCTTCCATTGTGCGACTCATTATTCAAGGGCTAAATCCATTAACAAAATCTGCAATTATGTTCTCAAATCAGCCCAACACTTTTGAAGAATTGGACTCTGGTATCACGCAGGCTTCTAAACACTTGATGGACTGTGTAGAATATTCCAACACTTTCCATCGTATCTCTAGGAACGCGTCATCTGTTGCCTCTTCCAGTGTGTCTAGGGAAGTTTCGATTCCAATTAGATGTTATTACTATCATAAACCTGGCCACAAAGTGAACGAGTGTCGCAAAAGACGACGATTTACTCAGCCTGCCGTGAGCTTGATGAGTATCCGTGACAAGTGCTTGACTCGATTGCCAATTTTATCATTTATCTTCATTAAATGCCATGCCAGGCTTTAATTGATACTGGGTGTTCAGTTTCCCTCTGTGATGAAGATTTCTTAGCTGCTCTGAAATGCTCCCGGAGAAAGATTATTCGTAAGAATGTTGGCATCGAATTAATTACGATGTCGTGCCAACCATTTCATATTAATTCCTCTGTCTCTCTCAAGGTCCAAATAGGCAAGTTTTCTTGGAACCACATGTTTTATTTAGCCAAAATTCCGTTTCCCGTGTTACTCGGCGAGGAATTTATTTGTAATTCAAACATGATCATTCGTGCGACGAATGTCAGTTTTGAAAATGCCCCGCAGTTTTTGTTTTCTTTCACGGACAAATGCGAAGCGTTTAAATCGGCGCCAGTTAGTGACTCATCTGAATCACGTGTTCTCATGTCCACTGAAAGTACGTTGTTGGATAATTTGAAGGGCTTATTGTCAAAATATCCTGATGTGATTTCTCACGATATGGGGGTCACGTCTGTCATGACTTACGAAATGGAACTGCTAGACTCAACTCCTATTCGATCTCATCCATATCCGACGTCACCTCCAGAAGTTACTTTAACGAAGAAACACATCCAGTCTTTACTTGAAAAGAAAAAGATTGAGGTTTCCAATTCAAACTGGTGTTCGCCAGCTTTTCTAGTGCCGAAAAAAGGATGGATCTGAAAGACTAGTGGTTGACTACCATAAGTTGAACAAGGTTGTTATATCAGACTGTTTTCCAACACCTTCTGTTGAACATGCATTCCAATATCTTGCTGATGCAAAATATTTCACTGTTCTTGATCTTAATTCCGCCTTTCATCAAATACCATTATCTGAGAGTTCTAAGAAATTAACTGCCTTTATGACGCCGTTCGGAGTATATCAGTATACGCGATTGTCGTTTGGTTTTGTAAATTCTCCTCTAATATTCACTCGTCTCATCCATGAAGTATTGGGCGATTTGAAATATTCCTGTGTCTATCCATATATTGATGACTTGTGTATCTATTCCAAGTTTGCTGAAGACCATGTATATCATGTTAAAGCTGTTCTCAACAAACTACGCAGTGCCGGCTTGACGGTGTGTGAGGACAAGGTTAAACCTGGTGTGGAATCACTCACTTTTCTGGGCCATCTCATCACAAATGGAACCTTGCAAGTTGATCCTGAGAGAGTGAGACCTATTGAACAGTTCCCAGTACTCAGAAACGTGAAGGAAGTGGCCAGATTCATTGGACTTTGTGGGTTTTACTGCAAGTTCATTCCAAGGTATTCTGAAATTTCTATGCCACTGAATCGCTTGAAACGTAAAAGTGTTCCTTTTCAATGGACAGCTTTTGAAAATGAGGCTTTCTGTCAGTTGAAGAAGGCTCTCACTAATCCACCTGTATTATCTTTACCTCGATTTGACGAGGAATTTCATTTATTTGTCGATGCCAGTAATCTAGCTGTTGGTGCAGTTTTGAATCACAAAGTAAATGGTGATTTTGTCCCTGTGGCTTTTGCTAGTAAGGCTCTCTTGGAACATGAACGTAAATTTTCTTCTTATGAATTGGAGTGTCATGCAATTCACATTGGAATTCAAAAATTCAATGTTTACTTACAAGTAAAACCATTTCACCTGTACGCGGATAAGGTGCCTTGACATGGCTGTTCTCTCATCCTAAGCAATTGGGCAAATTAGGCAGAATGGTGCTTAAATTATCCTCTTAAAAATTCACCGTTCATCATGTTCGAGGAACATCAAATACTGTGGCAGATTGTCTTTCTCGCATTGAACCATCATCATCTACAAATTGTCAATCAGATGCGGACTCACACGCTCATATGCAATCAGCTGTTCCATATTCTTGTGTGTTACATAAATTGCCTTTGTCTTTTGTCGATATACGAAATCACCAACAAACTGATCTCGTCCTAAAGAATATTTTCAACCAGATTAATAATGATTCCTTGATCGACAAAAATTATTTTCTGAGAGGACAGCTACTGTGTTATGGGAATTCTAAAATTAAGCGAGGGAGAGCTGTTTTGCCTACGACCTTGAGGCCTATGATTTTTCAATATTTTCACTGCTCTAGTCTATCTGCTCACTTGGGCATGGCTAAAACTTATGATAAGATTAGCAGACACTTTCGGTGGAAGGACATGAAAATAGAGGTTTATGACATGATCAGAAAATGCCATCTGTGTCAAACTTGTAAACCCAGAAATGCCTCACTTCCTGGCATGCTATCCTTACACAACCCTTCTAAAGTTTGGGAAAGACTTTATATTGACTTTGTGGGATCTGTGCCTTTGACAAAAGGTGGACATCAATATGTACTTTCTCTAATTGATGGTTTTTCTAAATTCTGTTTTCTTGAGCCAGTTCGTAAGGCTACCGCTGGTTCTGTTGTTTCAATACTCACTCAAAGAGTGTTTCCAAAATTTGGCTTCCTAAAATATTTTGTCTCAGATATTGCAAAGTTTTTAAATATCATGCCGTAAAGGAGATGTGTTTGCAACAGGGGGTTAAGCAAATTTTTGTTTCTCCATACTATCCCTGTTCTAATCAGGTAGAGAGATTGCATAGAAATCTAAAATCTGCACTTGCTATTTTGTGCAATAATGTTCACCATACGTGGGACTATATGCTTGCTGACTTAAATTTTGCCTTGAACACTGCCTCTCATGAGAGCATTGGTTATTCTCCTGCCAAAATAATTTTCGGCAGAGAACTTAAACATCCTTTAATTAATCAGTGGGACATTCCAAAGTCTTTATTCGAGAATGATCTCAACGATGATGACAGACAAGCCTGCCTGAAACATGTTATTGCTAACTTGAAAAAGGCTACAAGGCTAGGCATAAAGAAACCTTTCATAAATCTCACTCCCAAATCACTTTCTGTGTGGGAGATCTTATTCTCTGCAAAAACCACCCTGTCAGTTCTAAAGGTGAACAGAGAATGGCAATACTGGAACCTCTTTCGCGTGGACCTTATGTCCTTAAAAAGTATGTATCTCCTGTAACTGTTATTCTGGAAATGTCTCCTGGGAAAGAGAAAATCTGCCACGTTTCTCATTTAAAGGCATATAATGTTGACATTGCTAATTCCAGTAATTAAAAGGAGAGAAATATTATTGATTTTTTTTATTATTTATTTCTTCTCGATGAATTTTAATGTTTGCTTTCTCGAATACTTCTTGATGCTTGATCGGTGTTGTGCTATGTATATATGATTACTAATAATATTGCATTGAATGATTAATAATGAATCATGGAGATTTTGAATTTGATTTGGAATTGAAAAGACACGGAATTGAATCCTTCTTCCAGCCCTGCACTATGCTTAGGGACCAACTAGTTAGAGCCAAGGATCCCTGCGGCCTCGCAACTCCCGGGATATACCAGATTCCCTGTGAATGTGGAGAAGTTGACGTGGGTGAAACTGGCAGGACAATTGCCACGAGAATAAAGGAACATCAAAGGCATTTCAGGCTATGCCAACCGGAAAAATCTGCAGTGGCCGAACATGGCATCAACCAGAACTACGCCATCCATTGGGAAGATGTGAAGATCATCTCTCGAGAAAAGAATTATTGGGAAAGGATTGCGAAGGAGGCCATAGAGATCCGGGTAACGGACAAAAACTTCAATAGAGATGGCGGTTACTCCCTTAGTAACGTATGGAAACCTGTATTGAATAAAATCCGATTGGCTAATACCAAGGACCAATCAGAAGGAACCTGACATACCGGCACGCTATATAACGCGAACACCTTCCGAGAAATGACACTCAGCCCTGAAGATGGAGTACGACTCGTACCCCGAAACGTCGGCAGCCATGAAGGAGATTACCCGGTGGAGAACTCGAATAGCCTTCACTACTTGTATGTAGATCCAAACGGTGTTGAACGTGAAGTGGACGACGAGACAGCATGGAGTTCGACGACGGTTAAAGCTAGAACAGCGCAAGCTAGTGCCTTGATTATTGAATGTGTGGACGGTTCTTTCCTAGACGACATAATTGGGAAATTGCATACTTTTTGTAGACAGTATGCTGATATACTACAATAAATACTTAGTACCGCAATATACTTTTTTCCGCTTAAAATTCAGTTTATACACTAGAAAATGAATCCCAAAAGTCTCCCGAGTTTCGCGGGCTAAAAAATACCTCCCCCACTAATCTTACGCCGTGACGTCATAATTCAGTACGAGTCCAAGATTCAAGCCCAGTAACGTCGTAGCTGCAGGTTTGGAAGAGCCACGTTGCGTTTAAAGGAGAACATGGCTGAAATAAGGAAAAACTACAAGTGGTGCATTGTTCCTCGATGCAATAACACCCCAGAAAAAATTTTCGTCTCCATTCCCACGGAGGAAATGAGAAGAAAAGCCTCGATGCATGCAGTCTGTCGGGATGGGGGATGCGAAAAAATAAAGAGTATATTAAACGGAATGATAAACCCGAGTGCTATGTGTGCGAAGATAACTTTAATACAAATAATATTTCGATATTTCATCGACTGAAGAACTTGGAGCTGAGATTTTTATATAATTCGGCCGCCGTATAATAAAAACTTCGAGATACTTAGTTTCTCGATTGGTACGATGGGCTGGAATTATTTATGGCATTTGTTCAATTTGAGTTACGGAAGGACATAGAAAATTCCATGATGTTTAAAATCAAGGGAAGAAATATGAAAATAAAGAGTAACGTTGTTCCTCATACATTCCATTGCCAGCCAAGAAGACATCGTTTTCTTCTACTGTCGGCGTCAAAATGATGTGTCACTGTACTTTGCAAATTATATATCTTGGCTTCAGTGCATGCTATATTAATGAATTACACTTCATTTTAAAGAAAATTTTATACTAAATTCCGATTTATATTTTTTGCAAAAAAATTCAAAAATATAGACACAACAGTGCAATAAATGACTCGCAGTGCACCGTAAAATTAACCGTTTTGTCAACTTCATGAACTTTGTAACTCAACCCAGGGAAAACTACTGCATCAACAGCATTCTTCTTCCGTAATAATTTACAAACATCAGGGTGGATTAATAAAATGGCTTTTTCGTATTTTTAGAGCGCATATTTTGTTATAAAAATCATGAAAATATTTAAACAGTATCTTGCTTTATAGTTTACCCGAAAGAAAAATAAAACTGATAGAAACACTTTTTAATTTATTTGTAATAGTTCTATGATCCATAATCTATAAAAATATTGATATTTGTGAATGTTAATCAACTCTATTAATGCCATATGTTGCCGTTGCGGATAAACCTAGGGCAGCTGGCGTGTGAGAGGATCGGAGACTTATTATAAATGAAGTTGTAGATGGAAGAAGAATGGAATCCAGAGGTGATCACAAAAAGGAATCGTAACAATCTTTGATTTTATTCTACGCCCGTTGCTTGCTTTTCAGAAAAGTTGAATCACAAGAGGGATGCTCCGCGGCCCTTGATTTGGAAACTGTGGAAGAAGAAGCAGAAGACCTGTGTGGATCAGCAATTTCCAGTCAGCATTTTATTTTGGTTGCCAGGAAAAACCAAGGATCCATGTAAAAGTTGTCAGGCCATTGTATAAAGTAGGACTGATGTGCACCATAGGGGAAATGGGGTGGTTGAGGGAATTAATAGTTTGGCTTGCTCAGATTCCAGTCTTAAAGAGCTTCCTGTCGCCTTCCAGGCAAAGTATTTTGAAGTTGAAAGCATCATTAACTGCCTCGAGGAAGAAAATAAGTTCACCATAAGACTCTCTATCGGACTGCCAAAATAATACGCATTTCACGTGAGTATATGCTTTCGCCAATAATTCATGCAAGTCTCACTTTGTTGTGAACTATATTGCAATTCAGATGCACATCAGCTACCTTTCCATTTCTCGGCATCGACTTTCGGCGCCGACGAAGTCTACAGTTTTACTAAAATACCCTGATGTCATGATGGAATCAGTAACAGGAAGCTTGCTAGTATCAGCCTAATAATTGCCATATTTCTTCCTCTTCACGCAATCTATCGCTGTCAATGAAGGAAAAATAGATCAAATAATAGCCCTGCAGCCACAACTAACAACTTCGAAACGTCTGCACTTCAATAAATGAATCATAACCACGCCGTCGCTTGTATTCAAGTACGCAACCTCTACCATGGCCGTGCTGCCTTGCCTCCTCGTACTGAATAATGACACACTTTTCTACCAGCCAATCATCGGGCGTTTTTGATTCTCACTTGTATTTGAAAATTATCGTGAACTTTAAATATCGCAAACCACGTCATAAAATAATAAAAAAAACGTCTACCGTGGTATGCAAACATATATTTTTATATAATTTTGGGGCTCTTGATTATATCTGAAATATATGCAAGTTCCCTATTGATTTAGAGTCCACGAAGGAAATATGGGAAGCATTGGAAGAACTTACGATGTGTTCCAAGAAATAATTTTTCTGAAGGAGATGAACAACTTAGATAAGACAGAAGACATTTCAATGATGGAAACATGGGAAGGATTCAAAATTATAACAATAAGATCTCAAAGTGTGGACTTGTACTTCCAGACAGAGCTATTGCAGCGTTTATCCTCATGGGTCTTCACGAACACGATACGCAGAATTTATAAGAAGTGTGTACAGGACTGATGACAGGGAAATAACGTCTAAGTTTGTCAAGTCGCAACTGTTATTGGAAGAGAAAAGAACGAGACGAATGAAAACGAACACAAAGTTTTGAAGGTGACCTAGAAGAAAGTATATCCTAGCGAAGAAGACACCAAACGGAAGCCAAATAAGAATTCAGTAAAGAAATACATTGGAAAATAAAATTGACTGAAGTGTTATACGTTCCTGATCTCCAGGATAATCAAATGCCAGAAAAATATTAGAAGATAAGGGTGTGACCATCATAAGAAGGGGTACGGCAACAGTTTCAGAAGGCAAAGTGACTTTATTTAAGGGTTATAGAGTAGGTTTCTTATTTGTGTAACCACTCAAGGTAGCGTTAGTATCCCTGAAACAAGAGAAGAAGCAGTGTAGCATGAAAGTATGAAGGCGTGTAGAGTCACATCTACTACTTGGCACAACCGCCTAGGTCACGTGCATCATAGTGGTTTGAAGATGATTGAGCCCTTGCAAAACCTATTGAGTACCAACACTGAAGGAACATGTGATTCAAGCTGCATTCAGGGGAAATTCAAGAGACTAGAATTTCATAGCAAAGAAGGGAAGAAAAGTATTCACGAACTACAACGCATTCATTCTGATGTAGTTGGACCCATGCTTTGCCAGTCAGTGGGAGGATGTAGGTACTTTGTGACTTTCATTGACGATTTTTCTAATTTTGTAGCGGCTGTACCAATCAAACGGAAAAATGAAGTTGCAGATAAGTTTATCAAGTATCAAAAGAGGATTGAAGTGATGCATGGAGCCAGAATCAAAGAGCTTCAAACTGATAATGGGGAAGAATATTCATCCCAGGAGTTTAAGAAGTACTTAGAAGAATGTGGTATCCTGCACCGCATATCTGTGCCATGGGTACCCCAACAGAATGGTTTAGCTGAACGGTGAAATCAAACATTGATGAATGTTATACGCTGTATGCTGCACCAGTCAGGTTTACCAAAGCAATTTTGGGCCGAAGCCGAAAGGACTGCATGTCATGTAAGAACCCTTTGCCCATCCAGTGCAATCAATTATGAGATCCCTATGGAGAGATGGCTGGGAAGAAAACTTCAAGAGACTGATTACAACCACCTAAGAGTTTTTTGATGTCAAGCTTGGTACCGTGCGGTGCATGGCGACAAACTAGACAATAGAGCAGAAGAAGCAGTGATGCTTGGTTATCCAGATGGAGCAAAGGATACAGACTACTGGACCTGAAGTCGAAAAAGATCATCATAAGTAGATGTAAAATTTCCTGAGAGTACTTTCCCTTTCAAGAAAGGAGAAAAAATTGAAGGGGGTGAGCAGAAAGCTGAAACTTCAACCAGCAGTGATGAAGGAGAACATGAAGAGGCCCTTGCTTGGCATCTCCCAGAAGCAGTCCAAGCAAATGAAGAAGTAATCCAGGCTAACGAGAGAGCTATCCAGAGTCCAGGGGAGGGAGCAGCAGCCCAGGCTGATGAGGAAGCTGTCCAAGCTGATGAGAGAGCTGTACGAGAACCCGAGGATGATGACGAACGACCAGGCGCCCGGGGATGTTGTAGAGGGAGGGATGACCACAGGCCAGGGGAGGAAGGTGATACCCAGATGAAGTACGATGATGACGTCCCAAGACAGTCGAGCCGGAAGCGAGTGCCAAGGAAACCATGTGGATTTGTAATGCGTAAAGTGCGTCCGGGAAGGTTGGAGGTCGAAGTGCAGGTGGGAGAAGTTAATGTATTTAAAAAAAACATATATATATATATATATATGATATATATATAAATATATATATGATATATATAAATATATATATATATATATATTATATATATATATATTATATATATATATATATATATATATATATATATATATATATTGTGACGGTCACGCCCGTCACGGTCTTGTTCCGGGGGTTGGGCGGCGGCCGCCCTGGGCTCGCGTAATCTTCCAAAGCTAGGTCTTTCTCCTTTCTTTTCCCCTTCCCCACCACCCTTAGCGTTCCAGCCCCCAGGCATGCGTGTGTGTGTGAATGGGTATTCTGGTGATCTTGGGTCGAATGACCAAGTGGTTATTTAATGATGTAACGGCCACTTGACCCGGCCGAGTTGTTTTATATAAGTCCTTTTGTGCAATGTCATGGGACCCTCTCCACCCCGCAAGTGAGGAATATAAGGCGGGTGGAAGGGAGTGATAAGGGGGTCTTCCTTCTTGGGAGCCGCGTTAGCTGGTTGTGAGGTACTGCGGAGTCGGGAGATTGATTTGGTGTGAAAGTTGTCTGATAAGTTGTCAGTTACTTTACGAAAAGTGTTCAGCAATTTGTCTTACGAGTGAGATTTAGACAACCATCGCTGAGCATCGCTGGGAAAGCTGGGCCAGGCAAAGGGCATATTGAGGTGTAAATTGGAGAACGCCGTGCTAACCGGAGTGCAAGGACTGCCTAGTCGAGGCGGGACTTGCCATCTGTCGAAATTTCGCTCCGCGGGCGTGAATGCCACAGCATCCTTCGCGAGCAGGAGGAACGACGGAGACGGAGGCATCCAGCGTTTAAGCACCAATCCTGCCCAACTTAAGCCTGCAGAGGAGGAGCGAGAAGTTACGAGCGACGAGGCAGTGGGTGTGTATCGGCCACACAAACTTGTGTCGCCCTGCCCTATAAACCCCCCCCCCCCCCAGAAAACGCCGTATAATCGCCCTCCATGTATCCCCAGTGATTACTTCCCACTGTATAACTGGACAATTAGACAACTTCCCTTTTCTCACCACAATCGCTAAGTAATTCAAAGGCCTCCACCGCCTTCAGCAATTCATAATCAATTCAGTGCTTTAATGAACTGTATTTGACTCATATCTGCCTAATATTCACTTACGCTAGAAGGGTAATTGATCCACGATTATTGTAAATTCATTGTTAAATCATTGTGTGTTGCTAAAATTTAATTCATTTATGTTTCACGTACATCATCCGTAATATTGATCACCCATCACATCCCTCACTAGGATTATTCTTGTATTTTTTGTGCCAAGGGTTATTTTTATTGGAATTGTAAATTTAACCAGTGCAATATATATATGTGAAATTGAACTAAACTCGAGTACGTGTGGTTATTTGGGGCGTCAGCTGGGGAGCTGGGGCTGCGTTGTTCCTGATTACCTCCCCCTTGAATCGTTCCTAACCCACTTCCCGATCTCAAATCCTTCGATAAATGAGAAAACGACCCACCAAAAAGGAGGAATTCTTCGGGGTTTGTCAATATAGGGGCGGGTTGTAGGTCACCGTGGGGACGAAACGTCCCACCCTGTTGCCGAGGACCCTCCACAAGTGTTGTCGGTTCCCCCCGCCTTCGCCGATTGTATTGAAATAATGTAAAGAGATTATTAATTGTAACTATGTATATGTATGTTCTTTTTGGGACTTCAATCCACTAACTTTATTTCTTTTGTTCTTCGGTATCGTCTCGCGTGTCCCAAAAGGGGGGAGCATTGAGGCCAGATAGCCACTTACGTTACGTGTGTGATGTGTGTTAATGTGTTTTCTTTGTTTTCTTTTATGTGTTTGTGGAGCATGAATATTGAGAGGAGAGGGAGATGAATTGGAAGTGTACAGGCATGCCGCAGGACTGCAGCGAAGAGATTGGTCCTCTCTGAGGGCAGTCTTGAAGAAGATCGCCACTTTACTTCCGCGGCTGACCACGGCGGAGTAACTTGGACGACGGGCGGCCAGCGGTCCAACTGCGATGCCAGTTTAAAGACCCGCGCGTATGGAGAAGAGCGCGCGCGGGGCGAGCAGACGACAAATTGTGTCGTCTGCTACGCGGTGTTGAGAAAAACGGCAACACTGTGGGTGCTAGGTAGTCAGCGAAGCGAAGGAGATCGCTCTCTCGGCCTGCAACCCTCCCGCTGGACGCACCTAACTTGAACTCTCCTGACGTGAATTAATTCTCAGAGTTGAAGCATGGACTTCGGAGTATGTGGGTTGTATGATTGTGTGTGTGTTAGCGTAAGGTATGTGGCTGTTGGTTTTATTTTGGTTTAAAGGGGAAAGATCAATTTATTGTTGTAATTTTGGGGGCACCCATATTTGGGACTATTCAGTGGACATTTGTCTCCAATTTATTTATTCATGTGTGTGAGGTTCGTCGAGTGCAGGGGTATTTGTGATGTTTTGGGGGTCAGTGGATTGGAGTCGTTAGTGTGGATCAGGGAAAATCTTATTTTGTTTAATGGAATTGTAATTTTGTAGAAAACCCAAAAGGTGCAATTGTCAAATAAATGCCCAAGTTGTGGTACGATTTGTTTTATAGAAATGATTCTCTTTTTTTTTTTGTTTATTGATCCCTTGCGTGAGGTGTCCTGGACGAATCCTCGTGGTTCTTTTAGTTTTAATTAAATGATTTCTCCACTGCTAGCTAGTCGCGAGCAAATTTATGTAACGCGGAACTACCCTCGTCTTTTGGGTTCTGAGATTTAGCATGGGTAGTTGTTAGAGGGTTACAAATGGCGTTACAGATGTTGCAACCTAACGCAGTATGTCCTAGGAGAGCACGATGTCCCAACCCGCTTTCATGAGGCTACACAGGGACCTCATGCACGAGAGTGGAGATTGGCGATGGAAGAAGAACTTCGGAATATCGACAAACAAGGGACAAGGGGTATTGTAAGAAAGCCACCAGGGGTGAAGGTAACCGGGAGAAAGTGGGGTTTTTCTTTGAAAAAGGACACTGAAGATAAGATCATGAAATTTAAAGCCAGGTTAGTGGCGCAAGGCTACAAGCAAGGGTATGGCTCCAATTACCATGAAATTTAGAGCCCAGTTCTAGAAAAAAATTCTGCAAAAATATTAATTTACATTGCTGTGGAAAACTGTTGGGAGATTGAACATTTGGATATTGTAGATGCCTACCCGAATAGTAAACTAGATGAGATTTTGTGCATGTTTTTGCCTGAAGGTATTGACGTAGATAGAGGCGTATATGTTCTTAAGTTAGAGAAAAGTCTCTATGGGCTAAAACAATGAGGAAGAAATTGGCACACATTTCTCAGTGTAACTCTGATATCTTTAGGGTTTATGAAGTGTGTGAGTGACCCTTGTGTTTAGAAAAGGAAAGGAATCATTGTTGGTACATATGTAGATGTCCTTTTGATCACTGGTGAGAAGGAAGAAATTTCCATCTTTAAAGAGCTAATTACAAAATTTGTCCAAGTGATGGACCTTGGTGCTGTTGATTCTTTCTTGTGAATTCAGTTTCAGAGACCGAAAGGTGACGCCAAAATTATCAGTCAGAAGGGCTTTATAAAATCAGTTCTAAATAATTTTTCTTTGTCTGAATGTAAAGGTGCTACTTGCCCATTACAAGAAAGAGCAAATTTTGAGTTGAAAGGGGATGGTGAAAGTTTGTGCAAGGAAACATTTCAAAGTGCTATTGGTAGCCTATTGTATTTAAGTACTAATACCCGTCCTGATATAGCAAATGCTGTGTGTAAGTTAAGTCAATGCTGTAGTAACCCAACAGTCCGGAATTGGAATGGAGTGAAGCATGTCATGAAATATTTGAAGAAAACATGTCATCACCAACTTGTTTGTAGAAAGGGGGAAGGTTCTCATGCTACTGTGAAACGGACTGGGCCGGGGATAGATCTGATTCTAGATCCATCACAGGATATCTTATTACCATGGGAGGAGGTGCAATATCATGGAAGAGCAGGAAGCAGAAATGTGTTGCAAGTTCAAGCACTCATGCTGAGTATATTGCTGTCTATGAATGCTTGTGTGAGATTCAGTGGATGAAATCTTCTGAAAATGACACTGCTTAAATACCTAACGCCATTATGGTGATAAAAAATAGTCTCATGTCTATGCTTGTTGCAATTAAAATTAAAAAAAAAGTTGACGCCGTATGATCACAATGGAGGCAAGAAAATAAAAAGCCATTACGGAGCCTTGAACCCTGGTCCCCCGGGTGGCAGCCGTAAACGCTAACCACTACCACACCCGGCCCGCTTGTGAGGTACGTAATATCATGAGACTATATGCGGATTGTGAAAAGTACCGCATGAAAATTAATTAATTACAGCCAAACTAAGGCCCATTCAACGGAACCACTACTAGTTCAGGGATGTGTTCACCATTCCGAAGGCCATAAAAAATACGGCATCGAAAAAGGCGGAGCAACTTTCGTGGTCTCCCCTTGTAAGAGCCTTTCAGGAGCTAACGTCTCTCTCGAGCCACCGAGCTGAACGGTTCTCTCTCTGCCCTAACGTAAGCGAGTCATGCCGAACTGTGGAACTTGTGGCTGCCCAGTTAAGCGAGATGGCTCCCTCCAATGTAGCGGTTGCTTGACTTTACATCACCCTCACTGCAAGAATCTCACTGAGGAAGATGTAAGAACGCTTGAGGATCTGCAGAAACCCTGGTCCTGTGATCCATGCCTTGGAGAGAATAGAGGATCTTGACGAGACGACACTCCCATTAGAAGATCTGATTACTCCTGTCACTGAGCTACTATACTCTGTGCTCCTGTCCTGCTGTCATGGATCGCAGTACGCAAGCTGAAATATCACCAGGAGCAGCACATCACACTCAGCCCCATCCCCGGGCGCCTGGTGGGCTAAGTGTATTCTCCGTTCAACTAATGATATTGAATCCAAACTGGAGTTTGCTGCTTTAGAAATTACATAGTTGCTTTTATTTTAAAATGATGATAGCGGTAGTTTATAACCCAACAAACTCATATAATCTGTCAGACTGTGAGTCATTTTTGACTAATAATGTACCGATGTATGAAAACGTGATAGTCATGGGAGATTTTAATATTAATATAGCAAAGAAGCCGAAGAATTAATACAGCCGTCACTGCCATAACGCCTTAAGGCGTTATGGTAGTGACGGCTGGGAGCCGCTCTGGGCGTCCGATACCGATCGTTTTTCCCACTGCCGGAGTTCATATACCACTCAATTGCGGAACAACTAGACGATATAGAGACTTGCGGTTTTCTTTATTGTATTTAGGAGACGTGTATTCACACACTGAAAGGAAATAAATAGTAGTATGTCCTCAGGTTATTGAGAAAATCAAGTTGGAGTTTGGCCAATTATAACTTGACTCCAAGCTGAAACATAAAAATTCTAAAACGAGCATTCTGTGGCTGCACTTTTCTTCCACAATCACCTTGAGACCCACATATCTATGTTGATTTGCGTGGCCTAAAATAGGTCCACCGTGGAGTACTGCAGGCCCAAAACGGCGACGAAGGACGCGATTCGGGCCAATTCGAATTTCTTACCTCCCCTCACCCCGCTCCGCCCTCCCAACAACGGCAACGTCGCAGAAAGTGGAATGGGGAGTGATACCCTCAGCGCCCTCAAACGAAGGCCCAACTTTCCAGCTGTCCACAGTCGCAGTCAACACAGGACATAAACAAATGAGTATCAGATTCATGGTCCTTATCCGAATAGTACCAGTGGCGCCGACTCCATAGGACCTGATGGGGCCCGAGCCCCCTCAAAAATTCGTTATTAGTGTGAGGAAAAAATCAGTGAAGAGTGCCAATACGCTTCATATAGAAAAAACAAAAGAATTGACAGTTGCGAAGGAGTAATAATTTCATCTTCTCTTCTCTACGAGATAATTAAATGAAATTTTGGCTAACCAATGTTCCCTCACAATAAGTAAATTGAAAAATAGCAATCTGTAATTATATTCTTTGCCCTCGTAGATAAATCAACATTTTCCGCTTGCGATTTATACACAGTCATCGGCTCCTACTGCGTTCCAAATTGAACTGCTTCAACTTCACTAATATGTTGAATCAAGACCTCAATCGATTCTTACCGTCTTCTAACTACTTCTCCGTCTTTGTCCACGCGTACTAGTCGCGCGTAATAGTTGACTGCAGTCCACGTCGACGTGTGAACCCAGTTTATGGCTTTTCAGTGAAATGGTGGAGAGGGAAAGAACGAAATTATTTTCGACTTCGCTGAGTAGTAGCGTGGAAACTTCCAAGAGGCACGGAATGAAATGTTGTGCCTATGAAGTTTCAGTTCGTTGGGAGAATCGGTAATGGTAAAAGCATTAACCTCAAATCTTGCGCTTGTTTAATTATTGCAGCTTTATAAGTAGCTTCTTCAATTCTTTTCAAAACACAAAATTAAGTTTTCCATATTCATAAAGTGGCGGGAGTGTTTGATAAAATATTGGGTTTATTAACGAACGAAGTACAGGCGTTTTGAAATATTGTGATGATTGAATGTAATGCGAGTGTAGAAGAAGGAATTTTGGACGGTTTAGACAACATTAGCTTGGGAAGAGAAATTATCGAAGTGAACGATGAATAGACTTTTTTTATAAACAACCTAAATATACAAATACAGTTACAAAAACGGCGCACAGTAGTCCCAAATCTTTTCAAAAGCTCGCCAAAAGTCATTTTTTCGACTTTTCCCGAGGAAGTTTTGAATTATGTATTCGGATTCTACAGGATATGGCCTACAATATTTCGCACCTGATAGGTCTGTGTGATTATTATGTTGACCTGTGTAACCCGTCAAACATGGGCATGTTCAGCCTAAAACGCCAGAGGTGTAGAAATACTCGATTTTAGGGTAGTTGAACTTAATAAATGACTGTTTTAATTTCATGGGATTCATCTGTAAATTTTAATACGGTAAGTTTGCATATTTTTTCACAAAAGTATAGTATTTTTTGTTCGTTTCAGAATTTATTTTAACAATATTTAATTATTTATAATGTTAGCTATTTTTCGGCCTATTTTTAGTCAAATGTGTCAATATAGTTTTGTGCTCATCCGTGCTCCTCGAAGATTCCTATGCTGAATCCTTGGGAAGAGTATGTACAACAAGATGGAGAAAAAAATCTTGCCTATACTTGCCTATCCGACATCTAGAGGGTTTTAAGTTGAGCGGTGCACCGCTCCGCTGAGGGCGGCTGGCCGGCGGCCGGCGGAAGACCGAGTGCCATTATCGCTCAAATATTCCTGCATCGGTGGTCGAACTTGCATGGCGTTTACTTAGCATAGTTCTACATCCTGTAAGGTTACATATATCAAGTGCTTCACGCCTATCGTATGCACACTTCTCGTTTGCGCACTCACCTTGAAATATTCATGAAACCAATGAGGGCCGGTTTTCATGCTCTTAATGAGAAAAATTATGAGTGATCAAGAGCAACTACTTAAGTCACTATGCGAGAACCTTACAGTAACCACAAGATGCTTTTCTCCGCAAAAATTTCCTCATATTTTTTTAGAGAAGAGATTCCTTACATGCTGTTCAGCGTTGTCAGCACGTTATTCCGAAATAAGCTCTTGGCGCTAAGAGAAATAAATGCTCCCTAATGCCAAGAATTGTTCACAGGATCATTTCAATAACCCATAGACGTAGATAGGATGGAATTCGGTGGGAAAAATTCGTCTAAACCCACCAAGGGTGTGTGCATCTTGCAAGTGCATTTTTTTCCTCGTATAATAAGGGAATGAGGATGACGGCCTCCCTCACCAGAACCATTGCATGGATGTGGTGAATATTTCCCACACAGTTTTATTTAATGACTTTCTTAGTGGACAAGGTCTGTGCTCGGAGCTGTGTTAACACGGCTAACTCAAGAAACCTCTCCTAACCAGATAATTAAAGCACTTGGTTTGCCAATGTTTGGCATTCAAATTTCGGGATACGCCGGAAACCGCAGAGGCAAGTCTATACCCACACAGCACACGGACACCTTTCGGACATCCGGTGATTGTCCGCCAAGTGGCCTATGGACGTCCTACGGACGTGCGAATTCATGCTAAAGGATGTCCGCTGCAAGTCCGCATGTCAGTAAAAAAGGTGGCCTACGGACGTCCTGAAAGTGTCCGCTCCGGACACCTTGAGGACACGTTTAGGTTAGGATTGCATTTTGTTCGATACAAATAAATAATAGGTCCAGACAAGAATTTAAATAAATAAGGCATCAATTCCATGCACAATATTTATTTGGCTTCTTAAAATAATACAATGCAAGAAACTACATACATATTATTAAATTTTCTTCTTCCCCTGCAACCGCTCCTTGGCGTGCCTTAGCCAGTTTTGGATGGCAACCTCCACATCTTTTTCAGCGGTCATGCTCTCCTGCACTGCTCCTGTAATAATGAAGTATATAAACATTTCATTGTAGCAAGAAATTGTATCTTATACGTAACAAGCAGATTACATAAGACAGGACGCTACAGTCTTATTAGTCACGTGTTTAACATTCTTAAGGTTTCAAAATTAGGAAACCTGTCCATTAGAGGCTGAATACATTTTACAAACTTTTCTTTGACTTTTTCTTGTTCTTAAATAAGAAAAGATTTTGAGTAAAAATATTAATATGTTAGTAATGTATATATTATGATTAAGAACATTTTTCATAGAACAATTGTTGAACTAGATTTTAATCCCAAATATGAGAAGACTGTTTGCCTGTTAGACCCTGGTGCACCATCTAGAAAAAAATTCTTTGATCCATCCTTGCCAGACAGCTAAGTAGAGGTCTCGAAAAAGATATTGGAAAAAACATTCAAATGGAGGATAATATTTCTGAACAATTGGTCTCTGCTTGAAGATTATGACTACACTAGAGTGAATTGTGTTACATAAGCTGGAGTTAAGGAAGACTAATGCAGAGGAGCTGAATATGATATAGGAGTAAAGGAAACTAGAAAATTTAAAGGAGGAAGTTTAAGTGGACTAGATCTCTTGGGATTAGTGTGAAAACAGCCACACTGATTTGGCACACAAACCACTTTGCTGCATTGGCCGAGATGCAACTTAAAAAAATAGAAACTTTGAAAAACTTGCTGTAGTTAAGGCCATTCCATGATTTAGATCTCCGAATTCTTCCAATCTTAATAATTAAAATAGATCTTCTAATGTAGTCTGGTATCGAGGCAAAAGTGAAAACCTAGCTCACTGGCAATATTCACATTTCGACAGAGACATAACAGGTGAATAGCAGCTAAAGCCTGCTGTGAGCTACTGAAATTTCTATAGCTCCTACAACAACACCTACTTCAAAACATCTTAGTTAGCTAGAGCTACTAGAAAATAGTAGCTTCTGTAGTACTGTGCAACTACCATCCCTGTTGAATAAGTTATCCCATTCTTAAGTTCTACAGGTGTTATACATCGAACTGTTATAGAGCATGAGATCCTTTTCAACCATGTTTTTGGTAATTATACCTCCCACATACAGAACAAAATTTTTTTTCAAATGTTTGAATTACTTGGTAGTGGAATCTGCATCTGAAAATTATACATAACAATACTATTTTCTCTACCTTTAGCATGGAAGGGTGAACCTTGTATTACAAGATGTTCAATAATAATTTAAATTTACTTTATACGAGCTCCCTTAACAGGAGCAACTTGCGAAAAAAGTATCCAGACCAAAATTATTCCTCCTTGCCCAAACCTATATAATAATCAAACAAATACTTACACCTCTCTCTCATGCCTTGCTTTAGCATGTTCCAGCCAACTCTTCACTGTAACTTCCACACTAGAATTGGTGGCTGTATCGTCCTGGTTCAGAGCAACATCTGTAAAGAATGAAGACAAATAAGTATACAGACAATTATAAGAAGAGAGACATACAAACTTATAAATAGAGATAGGAACTAAATAAAAATACATAAGGTATTTTTATTCAACTCCACTACATGAAAGCTATAGTCAGTAAATGCCTCTAGGTAAATATATCAGGTTCACGATACTCTACACCAAAATGTGTACCGATGGCTGTACGAAAAGATGCACAAGTTCTATTTTCTGGGTATAAGATTTCATGCAGCAGTTTGAGCAAATAAATGAACCATGTAACATAGCCGTAAGGTTTGTTTACACAATATATCACTTATAATTAGACCTTGTTTAGATTCATCCCAAGTTTCTTACAGTCGTCCTATAGTTTCCACTAAATTAAATGCATGGATGACTAATAGCACAGTTACTTAGTTTGTAGTTAAATTAGTTTATAGTTTAGTAGGTTAGCAAAGTTGGGCAGAAAAAATATATTAAACGCTATAAAAGTTACGTCGGCATTGTAATTTTTTAATCCCTAAGCCTTATCTTTACTGACATAATAGATCATTTATTTATTTAGGACCTAAAATTTTTAATTATTAACCTAGTTCCATCAAACAGATAAAGAGTATAAAAACTTTTTGTAAAAAGGCTAAACATTGGTGGTTATCCTATCATAACCTTAATCGCCATATCCTATCATAACCCTTCGACCTGAAGACGCTGGCAGGATAGCCAGCGAAACTGTTGTCAACCAACAATCTGACGCGGAAGAAAACCCTGGAGAAATGCAGAGATCAAACCATCGCCGCGGAAACCTACGCTCTAACATCCTATCATAACATTAATGTTCTTTTTCGATGCGTGCGTGAATATACATATCGAAAGAAATCACACGGTGTACTCCGATTTCAAAGAATTAATAATTTACGTGAAACCTATTAATCATATATGCGTGTTGCAAAATCCCCCGGTTACACCCCTAGTAGCAATCGATATCCATATAATATCCATAGATGGTTACCAATATCCAATAAGCATTATATCTAAAAGTAATATTGTATGGATATTGTGAGGATATTGATATGTGCTGGCTTTTTGAAAAAGCATAATATCCAAAAGTAATATTGTGTGGATATTGTAATGATGTTAATTTACTATTGACTTTTGGATATTAATGGGAATGATAGACATTTCTTTAATTCCATTCAAACATACCTGAACATAATTAGTGAATACATTGTGCACCAGGGGAGCAGCCAGGAATAAATGGTTTTAGGCGCAACTAACACTGGGGGGTCTGAGGGTCTGGAATACCCGCTAGGGTAAGTGGGATATGCAAGGGCCCTCCCCTAGAATAATTTTCAGATAAATGTCTCAAAAGGTGAGTTTTACGGCTTTCTGAGGGATATTTTATTGATCGCTCACACTATATATTCTATCAGTAATATTAATCAAATTAAAAGAAATGGATTAAACTTTAAAATTTCCCTAAGCTCTAAGGGTAGGGAGGTTTATCCCCCAAACCCCCCTCGCTGCGCTAGTGATGTATACTATGGTTGCAATGAAAAAGGAATGCAAATATAATTTAGGCAACAAAAAGTGAAAACAGGGACAAGCAAGTATTTTCGTAACTTTTGGTAACCATGAGAAATATATATTTGGCGTTATAAATACCTAAGTTACATATTTTGCCTATTATATTGCGTAATTATTTTTTAATATAACGGATTAAATATCGTATTTTGAAACTTGCGCCATAAAGACCGGCGGCCATCTTGCATTGCACGTGACCCAACTGCCATCGCCACCGCAAATGTTCCTGAAACCACAGCTGAAACTGTTTACATTCGTAGTTACTGTGTTTTTTGACTTTGCGAATTTAGCTATGCAGTAGAATCTTATCTTACAAGCAAATTTACGTTGAAGTATGCTAAGGAAGACGAAAATAATCCGTGTTTCGCTGTGAAGACTGGCAAAAAGGAATTGGAAAAATACTATTTCAGGCACTTTGAAAAGTTGTGTTACCTTGGCCCACAGTTTTCCCAACCAACACAACTACTTTGAAATCAACGCCGAATTAAGTTTCTGTATTTTGAATTACCGGATAAAGTGGATCTTAGTGGCACGAAGAGATATAAGAAGATACCTTTGTCATCATCAACACATATCTGCTGAACTGACCCTGTAAGTAAATGGAACATTTTTTCGATTCGTCAGTGTATCACCGAACTTGTGCCCATGTACCCTTTCGTATGTAACCGCTAATTTATATCCAATAAGTATTTAAGATTATTAATTACTATGTTCACAGTGTAAACACAACTAAGCATGATCTTTGCTTTCGCGGCCATAGTAAAAATACAATCCATTCACCGATTAAGTTGAAATATCAGGTTTCTCGCAGAAGAATCCACTTTGTTAGCAGTTTGTTATGGTATTAAAGTATCAGTCTCAATCTCAATTAACTCTTATACGAAGGTTTTTTTCATGAAAATGAATAACCAATAAAAATATGTCGAATAATTATAGTAATTAATAAGCTGTTCATATAACATAGCCATCAATTCAACTCTCTCTGATCATTATCATTTAGGTATTGATTTGTGCTTCAGTTCATTTTTCACAAATGCCTAAATTGCAAGGGAAGTCATAAAGAGATTATATCGTTATCAATTTTCACAATTTACTGGCAATTTCTGTAGAAGTTGGAATTGAGGAAAAAATAATATCTTCGAAAAATAATATCTCAACTGGTTTTAATGTATATTGGATATCAGTTTGTAAATGCAATGTGCAATAAACAGGACATAACTGAATTGCCAATAAAACCTGAAGAAACTAGCAATAATGCTGGTGAAACTATTGTTAGGTTAAATGTCTCGTGCGACAGATTTCTATAAAATTGTATCATCATGAATATTTGCCATTCTGTGAAAGACTTGACACATCTACCTTTGAAAATGAAGATTAACATGTATTTACTTTGTTAATTTCATTGCAGATTTCAGAGTTGGCCCTCATTGGAGGCAACTCTTCTAAGGAAATGATTGTACGAACTTTCCGGTATGTCATGAAAGACAACTTGTCAGCAAACTATAGCCGGATGGGCTACAAAAAGAAAAGAGTATTTTCTGAGCTTGGCCTGAAAGCAATATTTTTTGGTAAGTTTTATATTACATTTTTTAATCATTAGATGAGAGGGTAGATAGTGCAGGGGCAATTCTAAATCAAAAGGATGTTTATTTGTGAAAACGCCCGAACAAATATCTATCCCTTTCTTCAGTAAGGCTTATTTCTTTAGCTCTTCATCCCCACTACATAAGTTATTGTTTTACTTATCTCTTCCTTATTTTCCAATAAATTGTTCCTCCAAAAATTTTATATATTACCTGTGATGATTAATTGGACTACATGTTGTTGATATCATTGTCATAGGGAATACCTCTTCTTTTACAGATGCAGTTCGACGTTACCACCTAAGTGCTTCATCTAAGGAACCAGAAAATTACATAAAGGATTGCCAAATTTAGGGATGCCTAGAGGAAAGGCCATCATATTGATCATCCTAATCAATATTGCAGTTCTCACTTATTAGTGGCAATAGTGTGGAATTAATTTTCCCATATTACGTCAATTGGTGTTTTAACTTTTAAGTTATATTGAATGACAATATTAAATTTCCTTTTTGATGTTAAATTTTATATCTTTGTGGAAGTATTCTTTAGTGTGCTGTTTATTAGTCTAGCTTGTTTTAAAATTCTGTTAGATAATTTATTTCTTTGGTTGTTCCATTTTGGGAATTGAGATACATTAGAAAATAAATAGATTTGTGATTACATAAATGCATAAAAATACGAGAATTTATTTTTGTGTTAATAACCAAATGAGTCTGTCTAAAATTAACCATGCCAGTATCTCATGACTTTTTCAAAGAAATTGGTCTTTATATTCTCTTGATTGGGTTCATTACTTAATTTATAGTGAATTTCTCATTTGAATATGAAACCGTTTATAAATTATGTGCATATAATTACTGTCCTCAGCATTTCCTGTCAAATTCTTTCCAGTGAGAGAGTGAAATATATATTTTCAATCTCCCTCTTGAAAATGCATTACACACTCGCTGTAAATAATTTAGACTTTAAAAATTTGGTAGAGCAATTATATGCACAATTTGTATGGTTGAATATTGATTGCAACAATAGGAGGAGTTCATCAGGGGGGCAAGACCCCCAGAATGGGCCCCCAATATTTTTTATAGGTCAGCAACTCTGTTCATGTTCTTTAAGGGTGTTCTATCCTAATTCAAAAATCCAAATTCAACCGTCGCCGGATTTTAGTTGCGAAGTCGGCCGCTACGGCCAGTGGAATGGGAAGCCTCCTTGGGTGGAGGGGAGTAGTCGCTGATCGAAGGAAAAAAAAGGAAAGGAGGAGGGGTCGAGCTTCGCTCCGACCGAAAAAAAACACCCGACGCTGTATCAAGTTTCACTGCGGAGGGTCGATATTGAGAGTGGTCAGGATTCAGAGGTTGATTTTTGCTCTCTGGCGGCATTAGTCCCACCTCAGCCACTCGGTTGCCGTTTCTTGGAAGAATCCAAATACGCACGCTCTCGACGAGGCTGGGAAGTACGGCCGGCTTCTATGAAGAAAGGCGATTACTTGTATCGTTCTCTCCTTATTCGACTCTCCTCGAAGGGGAGAGCTGGTCAACGTTCATATCACAAAATTGTTAAGTGCTATTCAAAGCATGGTAAAAGTCAATTACGCTAACCGAAATGCGCGTACTTCGTGAAACTTTTTTTAAAAGTACAACTTTACATTTTTACGTTATTCTTCAGTATGAATGAAATAGTAATCACCCACGTCCATTTGAAAACTTGTATTCAATATTGTTACTTTCCGAAACATGTTTATTCAGTAATCATAGCGCTGCAGGGAGAACACTAATGAGACATATGACAAATAATGAATGAACGAAAATTGATTTTCTATCATCTTTAATATTTATTGATTTATATGGTAAGAACATCATAAATTGCATATTGCATCGGACATCACATACAGCTTTAATAAGGCCAATAAATCTGAATAGATCGCATCGGGTCATATTGACTTTTTTTCGATGTTTTTTTAATAAAATGATGCCGTTCGAACTAGAGTTTTTCTGGTCTCTAATTTCTTGTAATTCTAACCATAAGTAACGTTTAATATTCAAAGTGTTCCCTAGTTTTGCTGCAACCGAAGTTTTGACCCGATGCGATCAAAAGTGTTACAATTTATTCTCGCTTCCGATTCATCGTGAAGACGATTAAAATTCATTCCATCGCATTTGGCTTGATGAAATCGCCGATGACTCATCTTCCTGGAATACACCCATGTGCTAAAAGTTTGTGTGAAGAATCATCAGCATTTCGCCTCTTTTTGCACAGAATTATTACATATAATTGTTAAAATCACTAATTTCTACTTTAATTCTGTTTCTGGAAATTATGCAAAGGATCGTGATACTTGGCAGTTGAGTGAAGATGAATAACTGGCTCTTGTTAGTCTCCTTTTTCTCTCAGGTGCGTATGAAATTTCCCATATTGATATTAGGGAGATTTGGAGCAAAGAAGTCTATCAATTTTTTTCCCGTACACTGAGCTATCGGATTTTTTTCTACGGTGCATTAGTTTTTATGACCTCAGCACTAGACTAGAAAGCAATAAAAGTGAATAGTAAGCCGCAGTTACTGAGTTCATTAATAAAATATCCAACAAATTTGAATTTCCAAAAACACCATCAGAGTACATCACGATCCTTGAGCAACTTATATCATTTCGAGGACGATGTCCTCTAACGCAGTATCTATCCAAAAGCCAAAGAAATATGGTATTGAAGTCATTGCTGCGGTGGATGCTAGGAAATTTTACCTAAAAATTGAAATTTATATGGGCACGTAGCCAGATGCCCTTTCAAAGAATCCAATTCACCTCATGAAATTGTCAAACGCTTAGCAGAGCACATTGAATGCAGAAGAAATATTACCTGTGACAATTGGTGTACCAGCATGCCTTTAACAGTAGAACTTTATCAAAAAAAGATTTGGGGGGGGGGAGCGGGCAGCTGACCCCCTCCAGAAGAAAAAATCGCAAAAGTCTTTAAGCAAAATCAGTACTGAAGTGAAACGAAAGTATTCAACAAATTTTCTTTAAACCCACGAAAAATGATATGCATTAGTAGGTATAAGATATGTAACTAAAATAAAAATATTTTTTCTAGGAAATGATATCATAAACTAATAATGCGCTGCTATAATTTTCTTAAAATATTTGTTTCATTCACCTTTTCCATGCTAAAATGTCACAACTTGGCTTGCTCCCCCTTCTAGACTATGGCTTGCCCCCCCCCCCCCTAGTTATGACCCTGGGTATGTCCTTGTCTTACATCCTTCCCTTTTTGGCTTTACTCCCGACATTTCCGCGTTGTAATACCTACGTTTCAATAAAATCCGTGTAGTACTTATTTCTGCCATTATCCATGACGCAAGTATTACTGCCTCAAGTGGTAACAAAATGCTTCCTGACATTATATCATTTTACAAAACTATCAAGGGGGTGTGGATTCAAATGATCAGCTTTGCTCAAATTATAATTCCTTCGTGTTTACATGTAAACTGACCTCCTAAATCCGAATATGAACTTTGTTTTTCTCCATCACCCACCATTTTCGGGGGAGCTCCCCCCCTCCAATTTTTACCACTTTTCGGTCATTTGGAGAAATTAAAAGGATTATTTTAGCATTTAAATTTTTTCTAGGGGTTTTGAGGGGTGCAAAATTCTGAAAAAATAATATTAATGGTAAAGATGTAGATTTGAGGGGAATTAGTCTCCGTAAATTGTGTAAAAACGCATTAAAATGACCAATTTTGCCATTTTTTCGCAAATTTTCACGTATTTTAAAACATTTCCAGCTTCTATTTCACATCATCCTCCCCGAAAGATAATAATACATAACAGCAAGAAACAGCAGTATTAATAAAAATATTTTTCTGTATAGCATAGCAACAATAATTAAAATATGTAGCAATAGCTCGGCAGATTCACTTTACTACTCTGGCCCTCGCAGTGCCTCTCCCGCTCAGGCTTGGACGGTAATTCTCTTGATTTCGCAGCTAAAAAAAAGAAATGTAATACTTTCTAGTTCCACGCAGAATATAATACTGAGATTTTATATTTTCATTGGATTAAAAAAGTATTCTTTCTCCTTAATCATGGAATTCCACAAAGTATCAGCCTCTCAAATCAATTATGCATATTGAAGTTGTCATCATCTTCCCTCGGTATACCTCTTGTGATCGCAGAGTCAACTCTTTCGGTGTTCTGGACAAGGATCCTTTTTCCAAGTAATTTAAATAGTGCAAAACAGTAAAATACTTGGTCAAACTAATGGAACATATGGCACGAAGTTACGCCTATATGGATGCCAATCTTTTACAAAAGGGTATAAAAATCTTTTCCTGTAGGACAAGAGCGCCAACACTGAAATTAATTTTTACGTAAGATGAAGGCTTGGTTTTTTTACTGTAATTAAATGCATTGTTGATAGAAATGATGATACCATGTGACCCAGAAAAATGGAGACTGTTTATGGATTCGTCAAAGACAAGCTTTGAAGTGGTCCTGTTGGCCAATGGGTATGAGTTACCTTCTGTCCTATCTGCATACTCTGCTTTTATGAAAGATACGTCCAGAAATATCAGCAGAATCCTTGAAAATACTAATTATCGTGATTATAATTGATATGTTTGTGCTATTCTGAAAGTTGTCGCTCTACTCATGGGAGTGCAATCAGGCTTCACGAAATACTGCTGCTCCCTTAGTGAATACAACAGCCGCGCCCGAGAAATACATTGCATCTTACGGAAATGGCCTCTGCGAGAAAGCTTCACCCATGGTGGAAAAAATTTGCTCGTGTTTCCCTGGTTCCGAAAGAAAATATTCACTTGCCACAATTGCACATCAAACTAGGACAGATGTGTGAAAGCAATCGACAAGACAGGAGCTGAATTTCAATTTTTAACTTAAAGTCTTCGTTTTAGTGAGGCTAAAACCAAAGAAGAAATTCGTGGGCCCCAATTATTGGAAACTTTTCCAAGATTCAACGTTTATGAAACACCTGAATCATAAAGAAAGTCGAGCTTGGTTTGGATTCTGAAAAGTTTTATAAATGTTTGGGTGACAAAGAAGTGATGATTATGTCGCCCATGTCGAGGAATTGCTACCAGCGTATTAGGGCATGGGGTGTAACATGTCACTAAAAATGCATTTCCTACATTCACACCTGGGAATATTTTGGAGCAGTTTAAAATTAACATTGGGAACGGTTCCATGAAGATATCACCAAAGGAGAGGAGATTTTCAGAGAAGTTGAATGCGGGCATGTTGGTATGTACATTAGGCCTACTGCTGGTTTATGTATGAGAAACTTCTACCTCAGTGTATAAAAGGAAATCAAATACCAAATTACTTATGTTATTTATCGTTCTTCACATTTGTTATTTTTCTCTTTGTTGATGCGCGTGTGACATTGGGGGCGCAAACGTGGTAGCGTACCTTCTGAAAAATTGGCACACATTTTTATTATTTTTACCTTGTCGTGTTCATAAATATTTTTATCATTGCTGATACAAGCCGTTTATATATTTTTCCATCATTTTGGGATATTTCGGGTAGAGTAAGATGAAATGGGAGCTGAAATATGAAGAAAATAAGTCGAAAAAAGGAAAGGTTGATGATTTTTAAAGTGTTTTTTTAGTCATTAACGGAAACTAATCCTCCTAAATGTACATCCTTACCATTAATTATCATGTTTTAGAACTTTTCACCTATCAAAAGCCAAATAAGAAATATAAATTCTAAAATAATCCTTTTCAGTCCTCCAAATTATTGCAAAATTGATGAAAATTAGAGGGGGGCCTTCCGCCCAAAAATGGTGGGTGATGGAGGAAAAAGGATGTCATATTCGGATTCAGGTGGTGATTTTTATTAGAATCAGTAGGAATGGTATCAGGGCTCGAGGCTTTATCATTCTTTATAACCTGTCCAATGCCACTCATTCGGAAGCGTCTCTTGCCATTCTTCCCTTCCACCTGTCCTTCTATGAATGTTTTCATCAGGCCATCAGGTCTCATAATGTGGACAAGTAAGTTGACCCGTCTTCTGCTTAAGGTTTTTTGAAGACTTATTTTTTATCCCACTTTCTTTGCACTCATTCATTATTTACACGTTCGATCAATTTTATATTCATCATTCTTCGGTAGCAACACATTTTGAATGCTTCCACTCTTTGACTTTTCTGCTGCTATCAACGTCTAAGCCTCACTTCCTTAGAGAATCATACTCCATATGTAGCATATGATGAATTGTTTCCTTACTTCTATGCTTGTATTCTCAGATGTAAGAAGATTCGTCTTTTTGTAGTAAGCCCTCTTTGCCAGCGCTATTTTACTGACTATTTCTTTCTTGCTTCGTCCATCGTTGGTAATTCGGCTTCCCTGGTAAGAAAACGCTTTCACCTCTTCTAGCTTTTGATTTCTTAGCTTAATGTTTGTCCTAGCCTCCTCTCTTTTGCTCCGTACTAATATCTTAGTCTTCCTTTTGTTGATTTTCAACTGATGTCTGGCCATATTCCTTTATATATTTGTCAAAGTCTTCTTAAAATTCTTCTCTGTCTCGGCTATGACTGCTATGTCGTCAGCGAATCGTAGCATACTGTTTTCTCTCCGTTAATATTGACACCCAAAGCCTTCTCCTTCCAATCACCTAAAATTATAAGGTGTTCTTCACCTCTTACCTGTTTGATTACTGCTGTGATATCTTGATATACGCCTTAAACTTCTTCATCCTAGTAGTCCGTCGTAGGTATGTTAACACGTTCTACTACGGTATCTACCGGCTTAATCTCTAGCTTTACCATAATTATCCTTTCATTTAGCGCGGAACCATTTTCCATGAATTTCGATCGTATGCTCCTTATCTTTTACATAATTAACGGAAGGAGGAATATTTCTCGCAGTTTTTCAAAGTAAATTAGTAAAGGCATTAGAAATAATTTATCCCCTACGAAATTAAAGCGGGCCAAATGTTGGCAAAGTCGAATCCATTAGTTCGTAATCAGACATAGCTTAGTCCCAAGAAGATACATTGAATGAATTACACACAATTTGTACGTTGAAGATGGTGTTATAACATTGAAATCTAGGTCACATTAACTTTTCTTATAATCGTGGAAAATTGCTAGTGTTTCTTTCAATATGGAAAAATTCCGCTCCATTACGTTTGAATCTTCGGATTTTATTTGTAAGTTGAATTAAGTGTATGTTTTTATGAAGAGCGTTTGAAAAATTAATCATTCTACCAAACAAAGTTGTTAAGCATGGAACGGCAACTAAAAATTATCTAACGTGTAGTGCTTAGAGTTATTCGTAAAAGAGGATATTCCAGCGTCACATGCAAAAGGTTTTGTGCTCTCACTCATACAAAGTACTGCATCGAACAAGCAAATTTGTACGCAGTCACGCGCACGAGTGCATAGTTAAATACACTAGTGCATAGGTAAATAAGTATGATAATCGACATGAAAAAATCATTTGACTAACCTGGGATTCGAACCCGGATATCCCCGATGGCCGGTCAAATATGCTACCACTTATACCACGAAGCCACCTTTTTCCTTGAATATGAAATTCACTGACTCTTCAATGACTCTTTTTACTTGTGTCTAAGATTCGCCTAGAAAAAAATTATTTGGTAATGTAACTGACCGGCAATCGGGAGGATCTGGGTTTGAATCGCGGCTAACATAAGCGAAATGTTTTTTTTCGTGGCAAATAACAGTCTTGGTATATATGTATTCTCATTCATATTAAATAATAGTGGAGTATAAGAACTAAAATTCCCTACGCAATTAAAAAATGGGAAACATATCAAGTACAAGACCCAAATTCAATGCAGGATTCCATCCCGGAAGGGTCATACAGTGTACTGAGGGGTAGAGAAAAATTGATCGGGTAATGCTCCTGAGAAATTTTAGTTTCTTCCCAATGACTACAACCGCTCTGCGGTGATGTTAGTATCATTCTAAACTGAAGAAATTTTAATGAAATTACATTCAGTTGTCATAAATTTCTAGACGTATTATTATGCCGAAGAATTTCAACAGTTAAATTAAATGAGTCTACCTGATCCTGCGCACTATAGTATTTTACATGAAGTCTCGCATATTTATATCGCAATGTGGTCGTTTACTCTGGCACGAAATCGTAATTTTAGTTAATAATTCGGTCGATGGATGGGTAAAAATAACTAACTACCTCGTTCAGTCATTCTCACAAAAATTAGCATTGAAAAATCGCGGAAGTTGCCGCCCACTTCTGAGAAAAGTTGCATTCATCATCAGAGTTTCGGTTCATTACGACCTGTAGTGAGAACCATTCATTGAGAGAATCAATAGCTCAGAAGAGTGTAAGCAGCACGTGAATTAGGTTGTTGGTGAGAGATATAACGCGAAGTTAGTTTGCATTACTTCACTCAAGCGAAATAAATATCCCACATTCGAGTTTTATCCGTGTGTATTGTTTGTTTTCTCGTCACTCCTGCTACACAAGTAAAATTCTTGTCTTATACTTGTAAAACTGGTTCGCGGGTTCATTGGATCTCGTGTATCTATGTTTTGCATACCACAAGCATATTTACGCAAATAGGAGATAGTTAACGATTAAATTCGGTCATCTAGACGTCATCGCTGTATTACATTGACCAAACATCAACCCTTGCTTAGTGATACGGTGGTTCAAGTTCAAATTCTTTCTTTTGGGTGACTCACGTAACGATTAATAATAGTAATATTAATAAATAAGAATATTTTTATAAGGAAATAACTTTTCGAAGTTTTCTCCCTCGGTTGCAAGTCATCGAGAAACATATATGTCGGAAATGCGAGACAAATAAAACAACGTGATACTTTTCATATCGTGTTTTGATGACATAACGGTTACTTTTGAAAATATTTAGACACGAAATGAAGATGTGCACGTTATATTACCTACTCGGTGAAATATTTATTCTTGGTTAGCGTCAGCAAGAACTTAAAAGGCAATGGTGTAACCTAGAATCTAATTGATAATGTGCAGTATATTCTCTATATTCATCTTATTTTCAATGCTTGGTTACAAAAAATTAATATATTATAGTCATATCCAATACATTATCGAGAGGTACTTACTTTAAAGCTGTTTCTCCTTCTGCAGTGTAAATAGCATCTATTGTTGCAGGTTTGTAATGACTAAAATGGTTAAAATAATTTGATAGTCTATTTCTTAGCTGCATCATGTGTTTGCAGATTTTACGGGGATGAAAATACCTGTCTAAAGATATACTAACTGTTAATAATGTAGCACACTTAAAAAGGATTTATATATTCACCATTATTCCTAGTATTTCTTTTCCACCTTCCCACATAAGATATGCTTCCTCTTTGATTTCCTTTCACTTTCCATGCATAAGAACAGAAAACTTGAAAACTCGCGCTAGCCCCGTTTCAAACATGCCGCTCGCAACACAAGAACATAGGGCCTCGGGTAATAACTGGGCTGGGGCCCGGCCACGGGTCAGACGGGCTTCTTAGGTCGAGGAAAGCATAGAGGAAAAAAAACATGTAGGGGACGCAAGAGACGATGGAGGGGAGGTAGTGAGAGAGACTGCTGTGGGGTGAGAAGCTCTTTCACCGAGAGTGGGGGATCATACAGCAGCGCCATGGAAGAAAAGATCGTAAGCGCTTGACGTTGAGAAAACACGCTTGGGAAATTGAGCTATAGCGTGGTTATTACAAATATTACATTGATGAAACGTATCTTATTTCCAAGAAGAAGGATGAATGTTCTCATTTCCCGAAAAAAAAATTCAAATCGCGTTTTCTACGTGGTAGAATCACATCGAGAAAACAGGCGTTTTATTGTGTTTTTCAGCGCCAATAACTAATTAACAAATGCTTTTCAAATATTTTTTTTCGCTTGCCGAGAACAATAATCTTAGCTTAAACCATATCCAAAACAAGTTCTCTCCAGAATGTATAATAAGCGAGCAAATGGCGAGCAACCTGAAGTCTGCAGAGCCGTTTTTCGCGGAGGTATAGAACACCCTTAAAAGCTTAGGCTAAAAATATTTGGCTCAGTGATCACATGTTACTGATCGTTTTAATCCTGATTGCTAATTCTCCTAAGAGGAGGATGGGGACCCCAATCTGGTTAATATCCATGAGGGATAAGAATTAGATATCGGATTAATATCCAAGTTGGATATTATATGGATGGCTTTTGGTGGCAACTTCGATAATATGTGGATGTTCATACAATGTTATTGGATGAAAATTAGATATTAGGTAATATCCAAGTTGGAGATTATATGGATGGCATTTGGCGGCAACTTCGGATATTATGTGGATATCTAAGCAATGTTGTTGGATGAAAATTGGATATCCTTTGGATATTATAGTTGGATATTATAGATATTGTATGGATATTGTATAGATATCAATTGCTACTAGGGACGTAAGTACAATTCCTAGTTATATATATATATATATATATATATATATATATATATATATATATATATTTATTATAAAAATATATATATATATATATATTTTTTTTAATATCACGAGATGTGGGTCAATTCCTAGTTATATTTATTGCCAAGAACCCTACTTGATTTGAATTAGGAACGGAACCAAACGGACCGTTCGGACAACAAATTCAGCCGTAGCCTACGTTATCAAAACAACAGGTTCTATTTTATACGCTAGCACTTACATTATTTCCTATACGTTCTCGCGTACAGAGACTATAGTACAAGAACTTCCACTTTAAATTATATCATGTAAACAAGGAACAAAAGCGAAAATTTCACCATGAACAACGGAAAAAGACGCTACCTTTAGTTGCCAAGTAACGGTTTTACCAAGACGGTCATGTTGTTCCAAGCAGAGCCATATTTTTCCTCGAGATGTTACAGGCTGAGTTATAAGAAATATAAGGAGCATGCGGAAACACTATACTGCCGCCAGTGAACGCCAAGAAAAAATTATTTGGATGTCACATCAAACTTACTTGGAATACACCTGCATCTTTGTAACCGCCAAACCACCATGCTGTCTCCGGTGTTCCATTCCGGTTCCTCTGTTGGAAAGGAGGAACGGAGGAATGTGGAGAACCATGGGAGAATCTGTATCGCGGAGTAGCGGTAGATTCAAAATTCGTTCGCCACCAAAAAATCTAGAATTTCAATATAAAGTAAAGGTACGGCAGTACTTACCTTCTATTGCCTATCCTTAAATTGGACAATTACAATGTCTAATCTGGGAATGAGGCCATCGATGCCGTGATAATTTTAGGAGAATTCTTACCATTAAAAATTAAAATGAATTTAAAGCGTTATGTTTCATTAAAATACTTTCCAATCAATCGCCTCTGAGATTTTTTAATCCCTAGAGAGTAAATATTAATTAATCAATAAGTTGAAAGAGTTCATTTAACCTGTAGGAATGGAATGTCCCCGAGACGGCTACGCGACGTCCGCAGGACATTGGTACATAATATAAAATTTCAGTAAAAATCGATAAATTCCATTATTCCTGTTGTTAATTTTGGTAAAAGTTGCTAAATTTAAGTAATTTTTATAATCATGAAAGAGTACGGGTTTATTGTTCATCCAACGCTTCTCAACCGTACAACATGCGGAAATTTTTAATTTTTTGAAAATTGCTAAAATTGTTGCTAAATTTGTTAAAACTTTAAAAATTGTTATAAATAATGTAGAGAGTCATAAGTTCGTTCAATTGTTGTTGTTTAACCCGTAAGGCATGTAGAAATTTTTAACGCTCGTAAATGTTACTTAAATTGTTGCTAACTTTGTTTAAACTTAATTAATTGTTATAAACAATGTAAAACTTAAAAATAGCGTACATTTGTTGTTCTTAAACTATAGAAGCGGTAAAAATGTCAAATTTTTTTTTCGTTAAATAGTTTATAATTTCCTCCCAGAGTCCACACTCCAACAAGAGGATTACACTTGGTTACCTAAAATAATCCTCAAAATATCTCTTCCTCCACGAAAAATTTCCTCTTCCTCGATCGGGAGGAAGTATTCTGGCTTCAGAAACGAGAGAGTTTTTTTTCTTTCTGCCTTCTCCTATACTCCCTACTCGGAGGAGGATCTCGAGACTTTCTCTCGGAGTTCCTCCTTGAGGAGGTGAGTGTTTTAAGAGGAAACCAAAACTCCGAAACCCTGCATAATGGGACACTAGCTGGACGTCCGCTGGACATCCAAGATAGGACAGTGTGCGGACGGATGGCCAGGACAGCCGGCGGATGTCCTCTGGCTGTCCTGAAAATCCGCGGACACTGAGAGGACGCGACGGACGCGCAGCGGACGTCCTCTGGCAACGATGTGCTGTGTGGGTATAAGCTTGTTTATTTTTTATTTAATGTTAACTCATAATTTCCGGTTTATTATTGGTTAAAAATAGACAACTTTTGGCAATCACATTCATCGTTTCACCCGTAAATACACCTGTTAAATTTGAATTATGAGTGCCGCAAATTTTTTCGTACCTTGCGGTGTACTGAGAGAAAAGAATATTCATAAGCGAAGAAGAAGGAATATGTCGTGGAATATTTGAAAACAAGATTTCGACTGAATGAAATCAAGCATGCCAAAAATATTCTGACGCGTTTTATGTGAAGAATGTTTTCCCGAAAAACCTGAAAAAGTGGAAAAAAAGCTCAAAGGTAGATGAGCTTTTCAAAGAGACATTCAAAATCTGGCTGCAGAAGAAAATGATATTCCCTCTAGAGGTATATAAATATCCCCCTCTCGCATCTAGTGAGTGCAAATGATTACCGTGTATGCGCAGTCGGCGAATATATGCAGTGAATAAAAATAATCATTCATTAATCTCAATCATCATATTTTTAAAAGTGGAGTTTTAATTCAGGATTTCATTTCATACCTAGATGAAATTACGTCTAAATATAAAATTATAATCAATAAGTAAGACATATTGAACCCGTTTCCATAATTTTGAAAAATCTACGAACAAATGCTTTATGTGCATGAAATGTAATTATTAATGTGATTTGCAATTTTCACGGCAGGTATCGATGAAAGACTTATCCATAGACTTTCAGTGATGTTAAAATCTCTATCCTGCGGCTATGAGATAAATAATGAAGCCTTCAGCCAGTATTGCATGGAAATAGCTGAGCTGTACATCGATTATGGTTGGTATTATATGCTGCCCATGGTACATAAAGTGCTGATACATGGAACAGCAATTTCCAAAGAATCCTTTCTTACAATTGAAGTTTAAATGGAGGAAGCGTTGGAGGCCAGGAACATAGGCATGAGGAAATTCCGAGAGCAGCGTACAAAAAAACCTCAAGAATGTTAAATTATGAAGATATCTTTCGAAGACTCCTTTAAATATCTGAATCATACATTTTAATTACATCAGGAGTTACAAAAAAACGAGGTCAGCCTATCAGGTGAGGTGAAAATTTGCTAATTTTAAGTGATTCGCAGAGCGACAATGAGTCCGATGGGGTGACATCGGACGACGATTCTTTTAAAATTCGTTTTTTGTGATACATGAAAGCGATTTCATTGCAATTCGAACATTATTTTCCTCAATTTTCCTAACAAAAGTAATTTTATTTCATATAATGTGACTTATCAAATATACGGAAGCCAAAAATGAGTGAGTGTGAGAATTTTTTTTTCCGATTTTGGTATCTCACCGACTATGCTGATGGTCACGGGTTCGAATCTCACCAATTTCATGTCGTTAATTCTATAATGGGTTTTAACTACAATTTATACATCTTTTACCTTAACCCTCATATGGATTCGCTGCGCCTTAGCGGCGCTCGTGGTTTTAAAAGTGGTGTACAAATTTTCCATTTCAATGAATCATTTTGAAATTTTCAGTAGTCTATTTTTTCTGCTTTGTGCGCCTAAATATAAAATTTTGTTAGCGTAGTGTCTATAGTTTACATTTTATTGGCCTCTAATGGAAAAAGTTACGTCGTCGTTGGATTTTCGGCGCCGCTGCGGCGCTCAGTATTTCCTCGTCGCTACGTCGTTGACTGCACTCTCAATGTTAATGTCAAAGCAATTATGTTTCGTATGAAATGCTATAATATATTTATAATCATATTATTTATATTTCTAAACATTATAAACAAAATAAAATTGTTAAACAAAAGGAAAATATTACCATACCAATTTTGCTTTCTATTTTTGCTAAGAATCAATCTATTTGCCTCGTTATGATGTTCATTAACAAAACTTCATCTTTTTACGAGAATTATTCATAAAAACTCATGGCTAGTCAGTTGTTTTTTCATGTGCCTCCGACTTAGTTTTGCTTGGGCCGAGAATTTCCTCGTCGCTACGTCAGGGTCTGCACTCTCAACGCTAACGTCAAAGCAATTATGTTTCATATGAAATGCAATAATACATTTATAATCCTATTATTTATTTTTTTAACTTATAAACCAAGTGAAATTGTATTGCAAAAGGAAAATATTACAATACCAATTGTGCTTCCTCTTTTAGCTAAGAATCATTATGTTTGCTTCGTTGTAATGTTCATTGACAAAACTTCATCTTTTCGCAAGAATTATTCATAGAAACTCATGGCTAGCCAAGTTTTCCTTGTTTTTTCCGTGGCTTCCGACTTAGTTTTGCTTGGGCACCTTCTCCGCTCCGCGCCCACGTACCTGCCGTGGTGATAGTCACCTTTGGGTACATCCTAGGGTGACTCTGTTTAGAATTACTCCAAGCCGCAATTCTAAGAAAATTTTAACACAATGCATTATCCGAATTCGTAGAATAATGCTTCCTCACCGTTGTGTGAATATTTCTCGCTGAATGAGTAACTGTAACTTGCCAGGAGATTCAGAAATTTCACCGACTACCGTGAAGAACACATCGCACAGTTATTGTTATATGTCTTGTACCTTTCATTCGAAAAAAAATCCCTTTGCGTCTAAGATAGTCTATACAAAATTGCAAGCGTTTATATAGTTACTGATGACGTGACAGTTTACCATTGGGGTGAAATCCAGATAACTACCCAACTAATTGTGTGATAGAAAATAATTTCTCTTTCCTGACAATGAGTTTAGACTTTACATGGTGAAAATCGTTTAATTATGAATAGGTGAAAAGACAATTTACCGTGAGGTGAAAATTTGTGAACATATTTCTCGTTGCTTTGTGTACTGAAATGCACAGATGTTTTATGCATTGGGGGTGTTACTAACGTAAAGGGGTGAGTGAGGAGGAGAAAGGAGAAGGAATGCCAAGAGGTTGTTTTGAGGTGAAGTGGTGGTAGTGTGTCGACTGCCAAGGATCGGGGAATACCCAGATCGTTAGGACAGGTAGGAGTAGAAAATCCTTATCGCGGAAAAGGTTGGGAGTGCAAGGAGGCAATTAGATACAAAAGCATGCTTTTTCTTCTTCCTTCCATCGCTGCATGAGGGACAGGGAACAAAAGCCTTGTCAAAACGCCCCGCGGTGGCCCTCCCTTCATTCCGAGAAGGTCTAGCTCGGGTGGGTCATTAGGGTGGAGAGAAGTTCAATCAAGTTTTGTGGGAGGGGGGAAGAAGGTGGTGAATGACGAATAAGGGAGCTTAGTGGGAAGGTATGGACAGTCTCAATGTTTGGGTCAGTGAAACGCTAAGAAAGAAAACGGAAAGAAAATGTAAAGGAAGTCCTTCCAAAGTGAGGGTATTTTTGTCACCCCAGAGCATTCTTTCATTGGTTTCTCACGCAGAGCTGGACGAAAAAAAGGCAGCTGCTCCTTCTCCCCTACCACCAATAACACATACTTCTAAGAATTTATTTTTTTTGGATTTCCCACCGATCCAGGAGTAAAACCTAATCTGATGCACTCCCACGCAAAACATTTACCCGTCCATATCTAAGGAAACCTTTCCCTTGGGCTACACGTCCCCAGTGAGGGAATAGGGCTCCGTTGGAGGAAAAGAGTACCGACTCTTCTAGCTTCAACTCCAAAGAAGCGTAGGGTTCTTTGACACGTCGCTTGTCATCCCATATTATTTATATTTCAAAACCCATAAGACTTGATTTTTTTAATTCAGGACATAAGCTCCCAGATATTCGTAAGATTTGTCTTGATCGCCAGAATCTTGTAAAAATCACGAAAGTAACACTCGTCTCTTCTCACTTAACCTACAGCTGTTCCATTATTAAAGTTTAATAACTTTTCCTTCTATATACACTGCAAAGATATAACAAATGGGTGGACGCAGTGAAGCAAAATTATGTCATATGGGCATAAACGAATTTTATTCGGTCATCATTTTTAGTATTTAGATACATAAAATTATAAACAATATAAACATTAAAAAGCGGAGTTTGTCGAGCTCTGCATGTCAGAAAAATATTTCAAACAACAATAACACATGAAATTAAAACTTTCATTCAAAAATAACAAACAAAGGGAACTGAAATAAAGAGCATTGCGGCAAGAAATGGAAAAGAATGCAGCGTTCAAGATTTTTTGTTATAACTTCAACAATAAGGGTTTAAATCTAGCAAAACACGGTAAGAAATAAAGATAATAGATGTATTTACCATTATCAATCGGAAAACTTGTAAATTCTGGCTAACTTTGAAAGATAATAGCAAAAAATGACGCGGCGCCGCTGCGGCGCCGAAAATCCAACGACGTAACTAATTTTGTAAATCCATATGAGGGTTAAATTATACTATTTTAAGCTCTTCATGAACACCATATTATCGCCAATCGTATTGAGATCTAAATCGAGATTTTCTAAAAATTGTTTAAATAATAACAGCTCAAAAAATGCTAAAAATGAATTGATATCGTAAAAATAATGCCAAAATCAGATTTAGACGATCGAAATAAGTAAGGGACTTCCACTCTTGTTGCTATTTTAGGTAAAATTACGACGTTATTAATTTTGGCCAGCTTTTTTCGATTTGGGACCACTGTGCGGCGCTGACAAAAATCACGCTGACAGCTATAGTGAACATATATAAGTATTACTTTTGTTACTATTTTTGGAAGTTGAGATACGACAAGAAAGAGTAAAGTGAGAAAATACAGTTGAGAAGTGGAACTTTTCAAAAATATTTTCTCACATAATGAGGAGAAAAAATCTTAAATAAAGAAGCAGAAATCCAAATGATTAGAAATATTACAACATAAATAGCTAGGTATGTGAAATATTTCTTAAATTACATTTGGGAGAAATTATATCTTCGCTCTCTTTTCCACTATCGCCTTGCTGATATGAGAAGCTTCTATTATATATACAAGGCAAAGCCTTTTGCCGTACCTAGGTAGGACTATTTCCGGCAACAAGAAGAATCTATAACAGAAAATGAGATATAATTGTACTTTGTGAGCTTGGGCTCTACTCCATTCATCCACCATTCATTGTTGGGCGAATTTATTTCTAATTCGAGGCTCCAACCGTTTTCGTACACAAAAAATTAGAATCTGGCCCTTTTAGTCATCCTTAGCTGACTCTGCTCCCGATAAAATAATTTCATTGGAATATAATTTTTAATGTGGAATTCAGATGCGTCATCAGGTAGCTAAGTTTTTTGCATTAATTACATGCGAGTGAGCATTCACATACGTATAAACTCCGTGAAAAAACGTGTATCGTTCGTCATTTGTTTTATATCCCATACAGAGACGAAGTATTCTGGGCTTCGATCCAGACATTAAAAAGTTAAAAACGTATTATTGTTCAACTTGAATACAGTTTTTCATAAAAAAACATGAGAAAAATAGATTATCTTGAAAGTATTGGCCTTAGAGTTTTCATCGGACGGACTAGAATCCTTCTAACAAAGCGGGTGAAAGTGTCATGGTGCTCTGATGCCTTTGGGCTGCGGTGGTCATGGAGTCTCTCCTCAACAGAACTGGCCAGCAGGCTAGGGATGCGACAGGCAACGGAAAAACCCCGCAGTGAAGATCCAAGACAAAAGTAGCTTTAGAAAAACAGCGATAGATGAAACACGAATTCTTTGAATATAAAAATTGCCCGGAATCGTCCCATCATAGGGTTTACGGTAGGGACAGAGTGCAATGAGGTGCGAAGAGAGTTTCTGAAAATCAATATGGATATTACTGGAGTAAGTGAAGCAGGCTGGGACAGAAGGAAGAGGAATGTGGAGATAATGAATATTACGGCAATGTGAATAAAAGAAGAGGACAATGAGTGCGAATCATGATTTTTAAAACGAAGGCTTATGTTGGTAAAGTAATTTAGTAAATGGATAGTGAGATAGACATTTCAATAGACTTACTAAAAAGCTACTTGCCAGATGCATGAACACGCCAGGTAGTCGCAGTAGAGCAGAAGAAGTGGAGGAAGTGTTCGATAAAATAGAAAGTTTATCAAAGAACAAAAGATAGGGATGTGGCCATTTTCCGATGAGTTATTGGAATAAGTGAGCAGAATTAGTTTTAGGCGGCTTCCGAACGCTGATAGCTTTAGTGATTATGTGTTATAATTTGAAGAATATGAGATGTGATTAAAAAGAATTAAGAGAGATAATATGGTGAAGGCGAACTTTTAAGCTAAAGGTAATTGACTAAGTAGAAGTTGTAAATAAATGGAGACAGGAAATGAAAGATGTATTTACCGCATCAATGTGAACGGGCACTGGGAAAAAATAAAGGAAGACGCTGGGAATCGGAACGGAAGACGAGAGCAGCAACCACGGATTAAATCAGACATGATTGGTAAAACGTAAGAAAGAGGGTAATGTAAAAAAATAAAAGTGAGAGGGGGAAAAAATAAATAATTAACCAAACAGTAAATTTTGAACAGATACGTATAAGGCCAGGAAAGAATGGTATGAGAGAATGTAAGAAATTGAGTGATTAAAACACAGGAAAACATGACTAAGTATTCTCTAAATTAAAAAAAATATAGCCGGGGTGATTACAAATCGTCTGGGTATTGTTTTGAACATATAGGTAAAAAATTAAGAAGGTATTGGTGTGGGATTCAGCATTCTTTCGGGCTGCATCCGCGTCCGTTGTCGAAGAACCACAACAGTTTCGCCAGCTCTCCTGCCAGCGTCCTCAGGTGAAGGATGAAGTGAAGCTTTTAGTCCTCTCTTATATAGTCAATTTTTGGCGCCAATTCGGTGGATTTCTTTCGACCAATCAGGGAACGTCCTCGTATTTGCGTCGAATATACCTTTTCCACGCGCTGTGCAAAGGATAGCCCGGTTTGGAAACCCAAGCTTGATCCTTGGACTACCTGATACTTCGGCAATTTTCCGACCGCACCTTCTTTTTGGACTTCTCTCCCGGAATACGACCACTGCGACTATTGGACACACGATTAACGGAAAACGGAATAACGCCGGTGCCAGCATTGGCGACACCGGCGGGGAACCACGCGGGACTGCTCCCGCCGAAAATTACTTCCATTCTCTTCCCGGAAGGGGACAAGATGTCGACGGGCGGATCGTCTGCCAGCCTAACAGCTGCGGAGAACCAAAGAGGCCCCTCTAACGACCGGCAACGCCATTTTTCGGCAGGAGAGCAGCAGCCTTCCTCCGGATGGACCACAGTCGCCTCAGGGAGCGGTTACCTTGCAGCGCAAGGCCCTACGAGCGTTGCAAACGGACAAAAAGGCCCTCTCCAGGGCCATCAACTGCAAAACCTTTCCAGCACCAGCCAGGCGTCCACGGGATGGACAACGGTGCCGGACAAGGACCACAGGAAGCGGTCGGCACCATTCCTATCAATCACGGACATGGCAAAGAGGAAGCAGCCGACGCCGGTGGAGACGAGAAATTCATTTTCTCCTCTTGCTGATGCCACCGCCGATGCTGATGCTATGGAGACGGAGAACTCCACACCGATTCCACCGTCGCAAAGGACAGCCAAGCGACCGCCTTCACTAATCGTCTACGCTGTGACCGACCATGCAGCCCTGGTGCGGATGATTAGAGCCACGGTCACGGATCAAAAATTCACCGTGGTCCACACAGCGGACAGTAGCCGTATACAGGTCCGCACCGCGGATGACTATGCGGTGCTAAAACGGAAGCTGGAGGATCAGCAGGCGCAAATCTCCACATGGAGTACCTCCGGGGACAAGACGCGGTTCTACGCGATCCGAAATCTCCCAACCGGATATGACGTGGAGCAACTCAAAGAAGACCTGAATGTTCTCGGCATCGACGTAGTTCGGGTGCACCCGGCGAAACGCGGAGCATTCTTCTTGGCGGTCATTCGGGAGACACCGGACTGGACGATCAAGGAGATGAAGAGGCTGAAATGGCTCGGCAACAACAGCGTTCGTGTGGACAAATACACGCACAGGGACCCCCAGATGTGCTATCGGTGCAACCGATTCGGACATTCTTCAATGCACTGCACAGCAGCTCCCAGATGCTTCAAGTGCTCGGGCGACCATGAAGGCAGAGACTGTCCGGACAAGGAGAGGAAGCAGACGAAGTGCTGCAACTGCGGAGGCAACCACCCTGCCTTCTTTCGAACCTGCCCGGAGTATCAGAAGGCAAAGGAGCTCAAGGAGAAGAAGAAACCGGCTCCCAAGAAGACGATATCGAAGCCAACATTTGAAGATGCACCGGCGCTAGGACGGCAGAATCCGTGGGGAACGGGACGCCCTGCAGGACCAATTGCTAGACAGCGCCCGACAATGCGGCCCACACTTGATTTTACTGGCTTTCCTGGCTTGCCAGCCAGCAGGCCCGATCAACGGGAGACGGAGGAGGAACTCCGTACACCACTGCGGCAGAAAAAGGCTGCCGCTGCGACCTCGCAGGAGCCGGTCGAAAACGATCTTACTTCCCTTCCTGCAATACTGCAGGCACTAACGGCCACCGCAGCACTTCTGCAGTCACAACTCCAGGCCTTCACGGTTGCCATGAACCATTTCCTATCCCGTCATGGCAAATAGAAATGGTCGAAAGAAAGCAGTCGTCCTCGCCACATGGAACATGTGTGGCAGCATCAGGAGGAAAATACCGGAGCTGACCACATTCGCTGCGACCAACCATGCGGATATCCTCTGCTTGCAGGAGACGCACCTTCGGCAGAATACATCTCTTAGCTTCCCGGGATGGAAAATCTACAGAGATGACAGAGAAACCAAAGGAGGAGGAACTGCCATCGCGATACTCCCCACTATACCATCCAGACGCTGCCTTCTTCCGGACCTTGAGACTCTTGAGGCGACTGCAGTGGATGTGGACACCAGTCTCGGCACTCTCAGGGTGGTGTCGGCTTATTTGGCGCCAGGCCGACGCTTTGTAACTACGGACTTCGATGCCATCTTCCAGTCAGCATATCCAGTACTGCTGCTGGGTGACCTTAATGCCAAGCATGAACATTGGCACTCTCAAGTGAGGAACACCAAAGGGGAGGCGCTCTACAACTGGACCCGGAGGACATCAGTGAAAGCAGCTGGACCACATGCTGCCACCCGGACTAACTGGAATGGAGATGAAGATGTCCTGGACATCGCACTCCACTGCGATTTGAAGTGCTCGCTGACTCTACATGCTGCGCCGGCACTGGACAGCGATCATTATCCGGTCCTGGCATACCTCGGATGCCAACCTACAATCCTGCCACCGAAGGAAGTCCGAGACTGGAGGAAGGCAGACTGGGACACCTATCGCCAGGAGCTGACGGACCTCCTTCCGATTGAGGAACCGCAACTCGACACTGAAGAGGCAGTGGATGATATGGCTGGATCCATTACAGTCGCTATAGACGCAGCATTGAAGAAAGCGGTCCCCACCAAGCAGTACCGGCCGTTCAACTACCTGCACTTGCCGCAGTACATAATGCGGAAAATACGTCAGAGGAACCAGCTGAGGCGCAGGTTCCAGCACTCAAGAAGTCCGGACGATGGGCAGCGCTTTCGACAGATGCGAGCACATGTCAGAGAGCTAATACTGGATTATCGGCAGACCACATGGGATAACAAGGTGGCCAACCTCGATGAAGAAGATGGCACCCTATGGAAGATGGCAGCTGCACTACGAAGTAGAGAAGCAGTGGAAGACTCCCCGATAGATTCGCCAAAAGGACTCCTCTGCACGGAGGATGAGAAGGCATCGTATGCGGCGGAATATATCGAGGGGACATTTACCTCGGACGTTCACCCACTGGCCCCGGAAGGCACTGAACCAACACCTGACGACATGAACGTCGATCTACCAGACGGTGAGCTGCCAAAGCTGAAACCGGAAGAGCTGAGGTCAGCGCTGAGGAAGCTGAAGAAGAAGAAGGCTCCCGGAGAAGACGGCATCCCAAATGAGGCTCTACTGCAGATGCCAACCTCCTTAGCCTCACAGCTTCTCTGTCTGTTTACAGCATGCATCACACTGGGCTATTTTCCGCAGCGATGGAAGCCGGCCAGGATTCTTCTCATCCCGAAGCCCGGAAAAAGGAGAAGGGACATCTCTAACTACCGCCCCATAGCCCTTCTGTCAACGCTGGGGAAGCTCCTGGAAAGGACGATACTACCTTTTATTCTGAGGCATATAGAAGACCGGAATATACTCCCACCAGAGCAGTATGGCTTCCGAGAACTGCACTCAACCACCCACCAACTGGTCCGAATGGTGGATTTCATTACCTCAGGATTTAACAGGAAATGCTGTGCTGCTGCGGCCTTTTTCGATGTCCAGAAGGCCTTTGACCGAGTATGGCATGATGGCCTTCTGCTAAAGCTGAAAAGATTCGGATTCCCACTCTGGCAACGGAGACTGCTGGAATCATATCTACGGAAAAGGACTTTCTCAGTCATCTGGGGGAGAGCAACCTCTCAAAGGAAGACCATCGCTGCCGGAGTCCCGCAGGGATCGGTTCTTGGGCCGATCCTATTTAACGTATTCACCGCTGATATTCCAAGAGACTTTGGTTGGAATACAATCATCACCCTATTCGCGGATGACGCAGCTGTGGTGGCGAGGTCCTGGAAACCCCATACAGCGGCATCTTACCTACAGCGGACGGTGGACAGGCTCATCCCATGGTACGCGCAGTGGAGGATCACCATCAACGCAAAGAAGACTCAGGCGATTTTCTTCTCGGCCACTTCGGGCACTCCGCTGCCGGGAGAAATCCTAGTGGACATCGAGGAGGTGCCCTGGGAGACCACTGCGATGTACCTTGGAGTCCGACTGGACCGTCACCTGACCTTCAGACAGCATGCTCTCTACGTGGCCCAACGTGCACGCACCAAGCGTCTAGGCCTGGCGCCGCTGCTCCGGTCGCAACACCTAACACTGAAGACGAAGATACGGCTCTACACCATGGCCATTCGGCCAGTATTGACCTACGCCGCGCCATCATGGAGTGGACGCCTTTCATGGACCGCTGCCAAGCCGCTCCGGGTAACCGAGACTTCGGCTCTGAGAAACATACTACAGCTCGGATGGCTATACGCAAATGAGATCACCTACGCCCTGACTGGCATTCAACCGATTCAAGACATCTTGAAGGACATCGGGAAAAAGTACTTCAAAAAAGCAGAAGCTTCAACCATAGAGGACATTAAGAAGGCAGCAGAGAAGCCGTCCACCCACGATCGACACAAACGACCTTGCTCATCCACTGGCAGGGAGGAGGACTTGCCACCAAGGAAGAGATCAAGGCGGAGGTGAAGGACCCTCACCGGAAAAACAAAGGACGGGAGTACCACTCCGCATACACAGAAGCTGAGTAACAGAACGTTGGACAGCTGAACAGCCCAGGCTAGGAGGACTGCCTGGACAAAACACCGCATTTCCAAAGGATAGCCATCCTCCCTGTTAAAGTTCGCTGGTCTTTTGACTATCTCAATGGCCTCTCTTATTATTCTCGGAAAGTACTTGTCTTCTCTCGCAATTATTTTGGCGCCGTCAAATAAAATTGAATGTCCGGATTCACTCCAGGCGTGCTCGGCGATGGCAGAGGCTTTGAACTGTTTGTTTCTGGTCGCTCTTCGGTGTTAGCTCATACGGGTGTTCAGCGCTCTGCATGTTTCACCAATGAACCATTTACCGCAAGAGCATGGCACTTGGTACACGCCTTCGGAGAGTAGTGGCGAAATTCTGTCCTTGGGCCCGGGTAGGATGTCAGCTATCTTAGTGACGCAGTTGAACCTGGTCACTACATCATGCTTCCTCAATACTCTCGCGATTTTCTCAGACGTCCCTGCGATGAAGGGGATGGTGACATAAGCCTTCGGATCCGGCCTGGTGGCATCTTCCGGGTCAGGCGTCGCGGGCACTTGTCCTCTGTTTTCTTCCTTCTCGGCCCTTTTCAGGACCATGTTGGCGCTGTATCCATTTCTTAGTAAGGCTGATGTCAGGTGCTTCTTCTCGCTGGAAATTGAGTCCGAGTCGCAAATTTTATATGCTCGGTTAACAAGAGTAGCCACTAGTGAGCTCTTCTGGCTGGGATGGTGATGTGATGCGGCATTTAGATAGCGGTCGGTGTGTGTAGGCTTTCTGTATACACTATGTCCAAGCCTTCCATTCCCTTTTCTCTTCACCATGACGTCCAAGAAGGGTATCTGATGCTCTTTTTCCAACTCCATAGTAAATTGGATGGCGTGATGCTGTGAGTTCAGATGATTCAGGAACCTTTTTAGTTCTTCCTCGCCGTGTGGCCAAATCACAAATGTGTCGTCGACGTGTATCAGCCACAGTGAAGGCCGCTTGTCGTAAGATTCCAAGGCTGTCTTCTCAAAGTTTTCCATATACAGGTTTGCCACAACCGGGGAAAGGGGTGAACCCATCGCGGCTCCTTCCGTCTGCTCGTAGTAGCTGCCATTCCATAAGAAGAAGGAATTGCGGAGGCAATGCTCCACCAATTTCGGAAAGTCCTTCGGGATGCCACAGTCAGTGAGTTCTCTGATGATGTTAAGAGATTCTTCGATTGGAACGTTGGTGAAGAGTGACTCAACGTCGAAGCTGACCATAATCTCGTTGTCGTAGATGACGGTGTTCCTTATGATGTCAATGAAATGCGCCGAGTTCTTTACGAAGCTTGGTGTCCTTCCGACGTGGTGCTGCAATGACTGCGCTAAGTACTTGGCGAGTCGATAAGTTGGAGCGTCTCTAAATTTTGTTTTTTTAGGGGGAAATTGTGCAGGGAAAGAGGATGGAGGTAATATTAATACGGTCTCTGAATTCCGTATTCTAATATTCCTTCTCTTTATCCTGCAACGCTTCTCCTTTCCTTTCGCCATATATTCGGCTCACTTTCAGACACACGACCTCTGAAACAGCATATATTACACTGACAGACGCGACTTCTCTCTTTTACTGGATCCTCACGATAGGAAGACATTAGAGCTGTGTCATTTATGAATGAATCTTTCAAAATTCAAGGGCATGAACCGAATGAATTGAATCTACGTTTTCTAGTCGAATCGTTCAAAATGAACGATTTGATGGAAGATTCAAATCCGCCGAATCCAAATCGCTAAAAATGAACGATGGAAGATTCAAATCCTCCAAATCCAAATCGTTCAATAAGAGCGATTTAAATTGGACTCCACTGCGTTGATGCTACCCAATAAAGGCGGTGAATTATCATTAGATCCTGACGAATGGCCGTACAGGTTGGCAGTAAAAATTAATTCTTCAACATAATTACTATTGATTTAACTCGAAATTCCTGCGTAGGTTTCCGCGGCGATGATCATGGTGCGTATGGGTTTCCGGGCGCTCCAGCCGCGTTCGTCGGTTTTGGGTGACGACGGTTTCGAGAGCCATCCTGCTCCCGTCTTCAGGTCGAAGTGGAGAAGCTTAATTTTCCGCCGAGTTATATAGGCAGGCCCCTGGGCGCTGATTGGCCAGGACCCTCTTCCATGTCTTATCGATCGGGTAGCCGTGGTCTCTATTGAAGTTCTTCGTTTTGTATATATCCAGGGCTTCTCTTATTTGCCGTGGGTAGTAACGGCTCTCCTTTACCAGTATTCTTGCCTTGTCGAACTCAATGGTATGTCCCGGCTCACTCCATGCGTGTTCTGCGATGGCCGACAAGTTGAACTGCTTCTGTCTCATGGCTCGGGCGTGTTCCTTCATCCTTGTGGCCATCCCTCGACACGTCTCTCCTACATATGATTTCCCACATGAGCAGTGCACTTGGTAGACACCCTCGTATAGCTCCTGTGGGATTTGGTCTTTCGGCCCGGGCACAGCGTCATGGATCTTGGTCACACAGTTGAATCGGGTGACCACGTCATGTTTTTTGAGAATTCTGGCGATCCTCTCCGAAGTCCCCGCGATATACGGGATAGTCAGTTTCGCTGCTGGTGTCACCGAATCCTCCTCAGTGGTGTGGCGTTCCATAGGTGGCCGGGCGTGAAGCTTGGCGACATTTTCGGCCCTTTTAAGAACCATTTTCTGGTTGTATCCATTCTTGCGTAGAGCTGTGGTCAGGAATCTTTTCTCGGATTCCAGGGAATCGGCGTCGGAGACAGTGAAGGCGCGGTGGAGTAGAGAAGATACCACAGAGGCCTTTTGGGCGGGATGGTGGTGTGACATTGCGTTTAGGTAGCGGTTGGTATGAGTGGCCTTTCTGTAGACGGCATGTCCAAGACTCCCATCACCTTTCCTCCTGACCATGACGTCCAAGAATGGTAGCTTGCCATCTCTCTCCTTTTCCATGGTAAACCGGATGTTTTGGTGCCGACTGTTGAGGTGATTGAGGAATCGGTCCAGTTCTTCTGTTCCGTGGGGCCAGATAATGAATGAGCTGTGATTCCCCCGATGATTGTTCCATCTCTTGGGAAGAGTCACAATATGTGCCAGTCGTATTTTGCCTTTTTTATTTTCCACAGCTGAAATTCGGCTACGCAACCTCTGCGAGAGTTTTCAAATAAAACGGTTCACGAGTCGGACAAGAATCGCATGCGACGGCGCATTCGAAGAGAGAATCGGAACTCTTTCCACCCTTATGGGGCGTTTCATTCACTTAAGCTATTATTTAAAATTTCGGATCCAGATCTGATGTCTTCCGCGACTTTGGATCCGATGAAGGGCAATATCCGCGGATATTTGGATCCGATCCGACCATCCCTACTTTTTATTTGTAAACGGTTGGTGTCGTAACACACCCTGTCGCACGCCTTGCTTGGCGGCTTGCATTGGAGTATTATGTAGATGTATTATCTTGCGAGACAGAATGATTCCTTTGATAAACTACTGCAGCTTTGGATCATTAACAAATTTGAGAGATAATATCGCCGATGGTTTTTTTTGTCTGAAAACATGATACTGAGCCACTATGTGAAACTTTCTGGACTCCATAAAATAAGGCAAAGAAATATTATCCATTAATTAGTTACACGCTGAAAATTTCATGCGAAAGCGGAGACGCATTTTTGAAAGTAGGAGTTTTTGGTTTGGAGATTCTTATTTCAGGAAAAGAGGACATATAAAACGTAAAATGTTGTGAATAACAAAATGCAAAAAATATAAAAAAGAATTCACATTTACCTAAATAAAAGCTGGAAGCACTTTTCCACAGTATTTTAATACCTACGATGCGTCTCGGCTCACAAAGCCATCCTCTGATACAAGCCACTGTATCACACACGACAATCACCATTAGGTATACCTTTGAGAAAGGGGTGGGAAGGATTTGACATGTTTGAGGAAGGGGTGTGAAACAGGCGTACATAGTGGAGACCGAGAGAAAAGATACAAGTGAAGAGGTACGGGAAACCCAAGGTGGAAGGAGGAATCTAGTCGTAACGGTAGAATAACGACACGTGGGAAGAACCACAGAAAAAAGTGGGTTAAAAGTGGGGTAGGGTAAAGAGAGAGGTTGTTAGAAATGGGGAGGTGGGAGGGAGTAAGTAGCGAAGGAGGAAAGAGAGGAGGAAGGAGAGGAAGGGTAGCTGAGAGTTAGAGGAGTGATAATTAAAAGGGTACCGGGAAAGGAATGCCAGCGGAAGAAAGTGGTCAACACAATATGGGGAGAGGCTGGGTGGACGGAAAAACACTGTGGAGGTTGGGGTCAGTTGAGGAGTGGGTGGAGAAAGAATTTGACCATTTGTTTTCGGGAAGGGGCTCCTAAGGAGATGAGAGTGGGTGACAAGCACTTGTTCATTCACGAGAATGTTTGTATCAGTTTGTACTATTTCAAATTGCTCTAAAACATCAAGCCTTGTGCCCTGACTGAAGGGGTGGAGAAAATTCTGGTTGAAAATGACAAGATTGAAAAGTCTGTACCAAATGTTTGGCGAGAAGTGACGTTTCATCCCAATTTCCTGCACCTTCTATGTTCTTTCATGCTGATAATAAAACTTCCGCCTGTTTGACCAATGTAACTCAAGGTGCATAATTCACAATTAACTTTGTAAATGCCGGATTAATGGATGGGTTCTATTTTGTCTCCTTACGACACAGAACTTCATCGAGAGCGCAAGGGTTGTAGAAAGAAACATAGAATTTATTTTTGGGGAATTTGTTTGCAAGCCTGTTTTGAAAGGTCTCCAACAAAAAATGACCGGCACCAATTTTTAGAATTCTCTGTGATGGGGGAAGGGAGCAAAGCTGTGAAATGGCTCGCGTTTTCAACTTTCTCTGAAGTATTTTAGTTAAAGTATTTAAGCTGTAGCCATTTGAAATTGCAAAGACTGACCAATCTATGTAACATAGAATGAAAGGAGGATAACTTTTGGGAGGTTGGATGGCATGAGTAACTCGGAATGATTGCATCACTATAACAAGGGTTTCTACATACAACATATTCATGTTTGTCACCAACTATGGATATGGAGAAATCGAGAAAGTTTAGTTGCTTGTTAAATTCTATTTCTACTGTGAAGGTAATATTAGGATGTTGAGTGCTCAAAAGATTCAGAAAATTATCAAATTGTCTGACACTTCCGGTCCAGCAGCAGATGATGTCGTCAACATAATGGTACCACCAGAAGATGTTGGATAAGATGGGATGCCTGGAATCAAATAATTCATGGCATCATAAATTTGTCCATAAATATTTCGGCTTACACAGGTGAAAGGGGAGACCCCATAGCAAGGACGTCGGTTTGGTGATAAAAATTCTTATTGTACAAAAAATAGTTTTGGTTAGTACACAGTTCCATTAGGCGATGAAGTTCACAAGACACACTATTGTAAATGTTGCAATCTCTTAGTAAGTCTCTCGTAGGTAACAAGGTTTTTTTTTACAGTTACAGAAGTAAATAGATTTTTTACATTAAATGAAACCAGCTTGGAGTTGGATGGTAATGTGTGGTGTTGAAGTTTCTGTGACAAAATAATGGAGTTCATAATACTATATTTTGGTGAAAAACCAGGCAATTGCCAAGAGATGACATTTAATTTAGGGGCTAACTTACAGGACGGTGAGCCTACGCACCAAACCACTGGGCGAACAGGCATTCCATCTTTATGAATCTTAGGAGGGCGGTGACAATTGAAACAGCAATCGTCAACAATCAGTTTGATTCTTAGGAAGGCCATAAAATCTTGGATGTTGAGGATTCATCTAAAGTAACTTCCCTTTCTCATTGCTGCTGAATAAATTGGAGCAGGAGGATAAAGCTTTTTCAACACTTTTTTTGGAATCTATCTCTTGGATCACGGGAGAGAATCACAAATGAGATATCCTCCAACACATTATCACATTTGGTGATGCATGAGACCTCATTACAGATTATCACACTGTTCCTTTTGTCTGGTTGGGAAATAATCAAATCTTCATTGGTTAACTTCCCATCGATCGATCAAAATCAGCTTGGCTGTGATTAACTTTCATGCAGTGAGATGTACTTGGATTAGCAAAGGTGGAGCTAATTATATCTGCACAGTTTTGTTTGATGCCTACATTCTCGCACCAGAGAGCTACTTGTACGTCCACTACATCAAAATTATTTTACATTAGATGGAAGTTTTTTAACCTTCTGAAAACACATCACTAGTTTTTACTAGTCAGGAAATAAGTCCCTAACAATTGGGGGAAAACATAGGCGGATCTAGGGGAGGAGGGTAGGGGGAAACGTGCCCCCCCCAGAACTTTAAAAATATGGAAGATTTTAATAAAGTCCCATTATCATTGCATTTCTTTCGTACTACAAGGAAACCTTGTGCCCCACCCAGAACAAAATCCTGGACAAGGCCTTGCGTATGCCCCCTCCAGAAAGAAATCCTGGATCCGCCCCAGGGGGAAAGTGAGGGTTACACCTTGGGAAAATCATTGATACATGACATTTCAGCCACTCTGAGGAAGTATCTCCAGAAATGCTCGTCAACAGGTAAGTTGCAGTCTGAGTTTGGACTTAAAACTTTATGATGCATGATCTCTGCATTCTCTTCAGGTTTCCACCGTGTCCGTTGACTTTTGGCGAGAACAGTTTCGACAAAAGCCAACAGAGGCAGAGAAACTCGAAGAGAATGCAGAGATAATCTGATTAACTCAGCGAAAATCTTCGAACCTACTTTATGTTGCATGATTGAGAGAAATCCTGTGTTAGTGTTGAAAATCAATATTGTAATGAATAACTTGTTATCTAAGACAAAAAAATTGGTTTTGGACTGTTACACTGTGTACGAAAAGCAATCAATATCTAATATACATAGAATCAAATATTTTGTAACAATTAATGAATGGATAACTCAAGATACTAACGTGATATATTTGCTTCGGTAAAAAAGCAGTGTAAATTTTCAGAAATCACTTTTGTGATGAACCTCATAAAAGGAAATTCAGAAAGTCGATGCTTTCAAAAGCAGAGAGGCTCCTTAAGTTAGAGATGGAATATGAGCCTAAGGTTTGTAATGAACATTTAATATTCACTCTAAATTTAGTACTTTTTCAATGTGTGATAAAAAGGAGTTGTAAGTGGTTGTCCTCAGTGGCTTCACAGAAGAAACAAAAAAATTAATATTTTCTCAAACTTACAGTAAATATATGCAACTGAATCTTAATACGTAAGTACGTAAATAAAGCAGAAAAAAATCATTTTAATTATCAATTCGTTTCTGAATTTCGATATAAACAAGCCCTGACCGCAGCATTTACTCAGTAATTAACTGATGATCACAAAAGGAAGAGAATCTCAGCTGCTGGATGAAATAGTGTAGAAGTAAGTATGGGGAGCTCATGGCAATCAATGAATCAAAGGATTAAACGTGTCGACCTAAGGTTTGTCCTATTTCAGCAGTTCATGGCCTACATTGCTATATCCATACACAATAGATTGTCGTTATGGTGAAATATTCTGTAAAGTCCAAAGAATTAATTGCAATAAACATGAGGTAATTGTAATATTTCCATGTGCATTCATTCACAAATAGTTTGAATTTTTTAGATCTGCAAGTCTGCTCACCATTTCTGGAGAACTACTTTAATGATCAATACATATCTCTTAATAGCTAATTTATAACAACAATTTTTAATCAGCAGTTATTTTATTGAAGGCGCCTGGTTTTCTGATTTAGACATCGAAATCTAGCCTTTACCACTCGTTAGTACATATTACATAGCATGTAGCGCTAACGAGTGTTATCTTAATCACAGACGCGTATTGCGTCGCTTTTGTATACACCTACCTACTTGTGTTTTAGCCTATCAGTAAGTGATTAACACTCTTGATCGCGGTGCATTACGGTCATCCAGAGGAAGGTGAGGCAGTTTCCATCTAAAATATTGGCCTAGCATGTTTATAACGCCTGAGATTAAGAAAGTTTCAACTTAATACTAAGAACAGTCTGCCGGCAATTGGATTAGGAATATAAACTCGGAAAAGTCAAGTTACTAGCCGAAATTCGAGGAAATATTTTTTATAACAAATGTTATATACAAAATCGAATAACTATTGTCTCCACTAAATGTAGCGACCCTTTGTGCTTCAGAATATCCTTTTAGACTTGTGGAATAGGCAAATTAAAAAAATTCGCAAAAAAATGTTCCTCACCATCTGATTAATTGTTCCAGAATTACATCAAAAATGTATATGAATTTTGTACGTGCGGGGAGCCCTCTATGTATACTTACTCTATGGTACGGGAGAGAAATGGGGAGGGTATTTTTATAAAATGTAGCAACTAGGAAAAAACAACACATAGCTATTTTATTACATATCCATAAGTGGTTGTTTTAATTACCGAGGTTAAACTGATTAATACTGCAAAATGTTTTTACTTTTGGTGAAATAAAATATATCAATGAAATAAGTTATATCAAATTAAATATGCAATGTACTACATAAAAACTGACATATCGGCCTGCCATACTTTTTGCCCGTGCAGCAAAAAGCTGATATATTGGCCGGCCACACTAATAGAGTTAAAAAACATAATATTGTCAGAAATACTATGCTTGGATTTTATTCCGGATGTACCTAATCACTAATCTTGAAACCCTACGGAGGTAAAGCATTAACTGTGGAAAGTTATTGTTAGTCAGCCAAGAGCACTCATGCTTCCAACCTCTGGTTAGAAAATTGGAGAGCACGAAAACAGTTTGCATGAAAGAGAGTTGTACTGTTGAGAAGGGAAAACACTCTTCGAAAGAAAATGCTAACATTGCTCTCCATTGACTTGAAACCTTTGCTCAAAGCCTTTCTCATGCAAAGGAGCTCTATCCCACTCAATTCCTCACGCATAATTTTTTATGAGACAACTTCTTTCTTGCTTAAATAATATCAGATATAATTAAGTTTCCTCTCATTCTTTTTCGTGTGACGTGCATATTTCTAAAATATCAATCCAATTAAGATAAAAAAAACAATTTCCGAAAGCCATCATTAGAAAGGCACCTTTGGCCCCAATAGGTGACTCACGCAGCAGTTGACCTCCAGAAAGCATTGAAGCAGGTGGGCTGAAAAAGGTCAGTTGGCATGGAAAGAGGGGGGCCAAAACATGTTTCCATTGTTCTCTTGTAACTTGATACATATTTTTCTTTGAAGCTAATGATTTATGGTCTCCTTAGCATTAACCTTGCACCAGCCATGATCTGGAGTTCTGGGACCTGTTTAGTGCTATCGGAAGGAGATAAGCTTCAGAGATGGGCTGATGGGATAGCAGATTTTTGGAAAGGCATGACATAAGTAGCTACATACTACCCTTCAGTAGTGGGCTTTCCCAAATGGTACAACCATCACTCATTCGCCTTGATCATCCAACCAGCACACGCAACTATTGATCTATCCATGATCAATATTTGCGCATGCTGGTTGGAACAGGAAGGAAGAAAACACTTTTCATGGATAGAATTAACACATTGTGTACTGGGGTAATTATATGCCTTTTAACCCTCTGTTCAGGTGGATTTTTAAACCTCAATCTTAGAACGTGCACAGTCATAGTAAAAATTCCATAACTTTTTTAAAATTAATATTTTTAAATCCGACTTTGAATGTAGTACTCACAAATAATTTCCGCATTTCTTCTTCGTGTGATATTCCATAAAACATTTCCTTTGTGGAGTGGAATGCTACAAGTTGAGCACACATACCTAGTCTCGTTCCTAATTCTTCTTGAAGCGCACACTTTACGTCCTCTGGTGTGGTATTTTTTCTTCCCTTTCCAATGATAGGGGTGAGACCATGTCTACCAAGGTCTCTCGGGAAGCATTGTGACAACTTGGTCTTGAAGGGACATGCTCTGTTGGCTTATCTTCGCCGTCCTCGTCCGAGGATGACTCAACTGACTCGCTGCCCACTCTTTGGCGATCTGGAGCAAAAATCCTTTGAAACAAATGCTACTTGAAGCGTTTAGAGTCTTAAAAACCCTAAAAGCATTGAAAAGAGCACAATTTATGAACCACAGTACTACTTTCCTCGACCATTTCATTGTTTTTCTCATTATGGAGTAATAGGATATGTACATATCCGCTCTGTCTACTCCTTTCATACACTCATTGTAGTTGAAAATACACGTGGGTTTTTTGATTGCCACTCCTTTGACCTTATCCTTTATCTTGGAGCTATACCTGCTAGCGTTGTGAATAGTGCTACTCATCCTCACGTCCCTTTTGTCTTTCCAAACCACAATTAACACTTAACCTTTACGAGAGAAAGTGCTCTGTCCCTTATTCAAAGTTTTTGCCTCACTCTTCAATGTGACAGATAGTCCCCGATTGGGCCTTATGGTTCCACAAACTCTTACTTTATTCTCCAAGAGTAATTCTGCTATTTTTATGCTATTAAAATAACTGTCTTGATATACATGATACCAAAGATTTAGATGCGGTCGTAAAAGAGAAAGGATAGTTGGTTATAATTTTTTACCTTTGGCTGAATATATTTCTAAATTACAATTATAACCAGGATCACTTTCACAAACCATTCGAACTAATTACCCATATTTTACAATTTTAGCTGTATTGTAAGTTTTGATTTTCAATCTTCCTCTCCATGGAATCATGGCTTCATCAAGTGACAACTCCTGCTTTGGTTTATACACAGTCTGAAATTTTTCAACTAAGTTTTCTAGAGCGGGTCTTATTTTATAGAGTCAATCCGTAGTGTTGATGGAGACTTATGCGGGGTGGTGCAGCATGCGTAGCAAGGTTTTCGGGTTGACCTCCGCATCGCTTCATCTTCATGACGACAGTTTCGCTGGCGTTGCAGCTAGCGTCTTCAGGTACGAAGTATTTGATGCAGGTTTTTGCCCGTCTTATAAAGGCCTTGGTTTGGGAAGAGACTCTTACCCAAAATGACCAATCAGAACGCACCTAGCCCAAACCAAGGCCTATATAAGACGGGCAAAAACCTGCATCAAATACTTCATACCTGAAGACGCTAGCTGCAACGCCGGCGAAACTGTCGTCATGAAGATGAATTGACGCAGAGTCAACCCGAAAACCTTTCTACGCATCAATCCGTAGTGTCTAAAAATTCTTCGTTATCACTGAAGTGCCATGCTTTCCATATCTGCTCAAATCTATTTCTTGTCAATAGTTCTCTAAATATGTTGGTTGCAATGAAAGGATCTGTGCTCCAATACTCCTTTAGTGTATCTTTCCTCACTTGACCCATCAGAATCAAATTAGCAAAGATTTTTTTCATCTCAACTACTGTTATATTTGACCATCTCCCTGTTTTTGGCGATTCTTTATATTTATGTTTGTTTTGACAGTAATAGAAATTGGATTGATAGCACATCATTTCAAAAAAGTCATTACCAACAAACAGTGAGACTACGTCGAGGATACTGGTGGAATTTTCAGGTGATTGCTTCACTCCAGGTTGGCCCAAAAATTGCTCTAAGTCTCTCTCTAAATCTATTTTTTCCCATGTAGTAGAACTTCCTGCCAAAGTATTGACTTTGTGTGCACTCATATCAGAGTCGCTTTCACTGCTTACTAGAGGAATAGATTTTCTAGTTTTCATGTTCACCTCAATATCAGAATCGCTTGCACTCTCGTCGCTCTCTCCATCGTACTCTAATAGTACATCTGATGGATCATCTGCAAACGGGTCTAACATAATGTCTTCTTCATGCTAAGCACTGCCTTTCCTAAGCCATGCCATTATACGGAATATTCCTTTGAATGCTTCTTACAGTACTAGTGGAGATACGAACAAATCTTCGTGGCAGAAAAACCAAGTACCAAATTCACTTTTCACTGAGACACAAGGAAACACGTCCTGTTCCAGGCACAACGGGGCAGAAAACTAACCCAAGTCCAAGAAATAAGTAAGAGAGCTTCATTTTGAGTCAGTTCCCAGTTCCTTTCGTCATAAATGTATATGCATGTTGATGGAGCACCTGCTGAGAGTGCATCTCGGAGGAGCGGCACTGATAGAGAGAGACAAGGGCCAATCTTGCCAGCTGATCCACGGACATATGGCTAAACTCCCCAAAAATTATGGGGCAAGAGTGTCGTGTACTCCAAGAACCGTATTTAATAAAATATCAGCAACGAAAGAAGACAACACACTGCTCTCATGGCGCACAAAGAGTAAAAATTGGATGAGGGGTCACAGCATGCCCAAAGGCCAATGGGAATATTTGTGGCCCCTTTGCATTACACACAGATCATTGGCTTACACAGAGTACGCACTTAATACAAACAACGGTTGCTTCCATCCACACCATCCATTTATTTATAAAATGAAAGATCACTAACCCACAGCAATAAATATGATTCACAGTAAACAACCAATTAGAGTAAATTAATGACACTTCCAAAGACTAGTGAAGATAGCGGAGTGCTGTCTGTGGTTTTAACAAGCACGTCATGGCAGACAATGTCCACGCTTTCATTGCCAATGGCTTCACTTCTTCCAGACTTTTGGTTTTTAAACACATCATCTCACAGACCCTATTTGCAGAGGATTTCTTTTCCAGAATTTGGATTCTTAAACACATCATCTCACAGACTGAATTTGCACAAAGGATTAAGAGTTCATTCAGAGTGGCAAATATTCCCTTTCAACAGAGCAATTTATTTGAGGCAGAGCATTTGAAGAAGAGGCGATGACAGCCCTTCACAGTGCTAACAAGGCTGCAACTCCCAAGCCCAATATATTTACACTTGCACTGATGCAGGCACAGAGCTTGACAGCGCCTGCCACTGTCTGAGAGGAATCTGACCAATATCTCGCTCAATTCAGATAGGATGCAGAAATTGCAAAGGAAGTGCACAAATTCATTAAGAGATAGGTGAATCTGCAAACTACTGTAAATCACAATGAAATCATTGCATAACATTCCGAAAACAAGGTCTCCAAGGGTAAATTATACAGAGAGAGAGAGGCTGGAGCCACACTCAGCCACTGCTTGCCCACTCAATGTCAACGTGTCCATCCCATACAATCCCCAATAGTTATGGCTGCAGTCGCAACTTCACCGGCGCGGCACCTTGGCAGGCGGAGGCATCAGTTCAGGGTCTTTGTGACGCCAACGGTGCACGTGGATGAACTCGAGCAAGCGCTCCGAAGTCACCGGGTCCAGAATACTGTTGCACACGGCTGCAGGAGAGAGAGGGTGCGTCAATTGATCAGCAGAGCATGCATTGAGGGCGCAACGCAATGGCCCTGCAAACCAACACTCAAAGCACGAGCACTTAGATGCATGCAGAAAGAGTGTTTGAGGACAATATTTGAATGAGTTAGGCAAAACAAGTCATCTGAAGAAATACATGTAAATGTTGCTGTGAATTAAAAAAAACTTAACTTTAGATTTGCCAAGAACTCAACAACAGATGCACTATGCAGAGGAACACTAGTAAGAAGACCTAAAGTGGTTTTAGAGGCCCGTTAGTTGATGGCTATGCTTGAAAGAGAAATTGCCACACATAATGAACATTAAAAAGCAAAATGGCAATGTGCTAATATTATGTATATGACAGGATAAATATACTTATCCTCATAAATATACTATTTTGGTTGAAAGAAATACTCAGCTTCTGTTCTCAGGGTCACAGGAAACATGAAATTTTACAAAAGCTCACACCCTCCCCATTAAAACTCACAATGAGAGAACAATGCAACAATCAAACAGCCTATTCTGCAAGCTATGAAAAACCCATTAAAAAGAAGGCCATGTTGAAGTACCTAATCTGCAAAAAGGTAAGGTTAACCAGGATTAAAGCGTAAAGGATTATTAATGAAATAACAACTATTTGGAGAGAGATTCATGTGTAGCTGCGAGGAGCCGTCATTTCTATTCTAAGAGGCAGTTATGAATTAAAGAGGTGTAATTTCAGTTCAATTTCAACAGACTCTTTGATGAGTTCATCCCAATAGGAAAAACACTTGGCAAGTCCCATGTGGGAGCAGGAAGATCTGAGAGACAGTGCAGTGAGACAGACCGCACTATAGGTACACGGCTCAAGGAAAACAAGTGCCACCTCTGCTGAGGGCAGCCGGAAAAGTCGGCCATCGCTGAGCATTGGATGGAATGCAGAAATACACTTCAGTTCAACAACACCAAGGTGCTCTCTGATCCAATGTCCTTTGGGATTGACTTATCAAAGAGTCTAGTGAAATTAGGCCGGCCACGAACACAGTCAGTAGAGGTTCTGGATATGCATAGAGCAACACTAGGAAACCTGTGCTCCAAACCATCTAAAAGGCTAAATTATCACCAACACGCCAGCCAATCAGAGCGTGCCGCTGCCGACAGCCAATCAGCATTCACCTGACCATCAGAATGACTGTATGTAACCAAGGAAAATTCTGCCTTGGGAGTACCCTGACCTTTGTCGGACCCCCAGGTCTAAAGAAAATTTCTCAACTGCCAAAGACTACTTTTCCCTTGTGTTTACCGATGAGTTTGTTCCGAGGGAAACAGAGAGGAATGCATAGTTCTAGGAAACCCATCGCCCAGTGCAAGGATAACAGACTGGAGGCCACTGAACAGAGAGGAGTTTGAGGTTTGGTTGGGCCTGCTCTTTCATATGGGGACAGTCCGCACAAATAGAATATCGGACTATTGGGAAAAGTCAATATTTTTCAGCTATGTATATGTTACTTTGCCAATCAATGCCAAGGGATAAATTTCTAGGGAAATTGCAAATCCTCCATTTTGCAAGTAAAACGCAGATGAAAATGAACCTTCTCCATCTGATTGCCTACACAAAGTAAGACCACTTTTGAAAAACTTCCACAAAAACAATGGCTTCCTATTTCCTCCCAGAAGAGAACTACATATTATGCATTGACAAATCACTACTGCTTTGGCGAAGGCGATTGAATTCCCAGCAGTATATGCAGACACACACATGATATAAAAATGTACATACTCTGTGAGCCAACAGGGTTAGAGCATCGGATAATCGTTTATGATGGCTCTGGGGGTAGCGATGTTGGTGGATGCAGACATGGGTGCAAAGTGATCCACAAACTTTTACAAGGCTTCAAAAATAAGGGGCACACTATTTTTGAACAATTATTACCAGAATATTTCCCTAGCTAGGGATCTGATTAAATTCAATACGTACTGCACAGGGACCCTCCATGCAACAAGATTAGACAATGCAAAAGAGGTTTTTGGGCACAAGCTGGCAAAAGACCAGATTGTTGCATGTTGGAGTGTGAAGGGGATTTAAGTGTTCCGCAGGAGGGATGTGTCCCTGATATCCTCAAAGTTTGGGTGCAATGTCATACCCACGACATACGTATAAGGCTGGGGGGAGGTAAACCGGAAGCTGTGGTGGAGAACAATTAGGTTATGGGTGGTGTCGATCACTGTGACCAGTTGCTCTTCCACTACACCTGCCAGCACAAGTCCCTCAAGAGATCCAAAAAAATTTGCCATTTATTTATTCCAAATAATGTTGGTAAAGAGCTACATTCCATAGTATAAATTCATCGGTAGCAAGATGAACTTGTATTACTACAGAATGGAGGTAAATGAGTCCTTATTGTCCTCCAAAATACAGTGGAAGCCTGATTACCAAGTAAGGCATTTTACGAGAATCGCGTTTCAGTGAGTGATTGTCTTTGTTATGCCAAACGGCCAATGTTTCACATGTAAAATACATCGGATTTAGCTAGGTCAAAAAGTTCCTTTCACTGTGTACACTCAGTATTACGACAGTTATTTCTCGAGGGGGATGCACTGCTGAGAAAGCATTAACCAATATGATTTGCATTATCTGTTTATTATACTAAAAATACAAGATATGTGTCAGATCTGCAACACCTAAAGCTAGTTACGTCCAATTACGCATTTTTGTGATGGCCTTCAGCACACTCTGCTTGCTCTCCCATTTTATGTAACTCTTCTTTTGTTAGGCGGGAGGGTGGGAGGGGGATGGGAGGGGGATGGAGAGAAGCAGGAGAGGGACCCCCAATCATCAATCCTCTTTGGCTGGCTACGTCGTCGCTACAATAATATAATAGACTACGTCTTAAGCGCGGAAGCTTACATTGTAGTGAAACCCCCTCCTACTTTTCCCGTGTTAGGAATGGAAGTTGAAAGCACAACATTGTCGTAGTTAGATTGGTGCCTTTACATTGACTTTCGACTTAAGGAAAGCTAGAGCAACGTTACCTGTCATAGCATGATATCCGGCGATATATATTTTGATATTTCATACACGCATCGGAATGTAGTTCTATATCTAGACATCGTCATCTATTGCAATGTAGGAAAATCACAAAAGGGTAGTTTCCTTCATCAAAGAAAACGAAAGGCATTGATTGCGATTCGTTACCCAACATTAGTGTATTCATTATATACAAATTATTTTGTTTTAAAAAGCCCAGTTTAGGCACATATTAATGGTCAATTTTAATTTTAATCTCAATTTAAAAAGGCCAGATTGGCACCCATGCAATGCCACTCCTATAGGTAAGTGTCTTGCCCCCGTTCCCCAAACAAAAAAGGGCCTCTACCACTTTCCGGCTTAATAGCTTGAGCTGGGGCGAAGGGTAAAAAATCTCAAGAAGATGTCATGAGTGCAACTCAAAGGGAGTGCAAAAAGCAGTTAGAGTGCAATCTCGATAAAAAGAGATCCAATGATGCTCCAATAAACACTCGCTATCGCGAATTGCCACTTTACCGGAGGTGGAGCAAATAATAGCCTATAATACTATTTCCAACACCAATTGTTAAGTTAAGTTAACAGGAAACAGTTTGGAATTCAATCCTCTGGAGGACTGAAGAGTTGATTGGACTTTTGAATCCAAGCCAAGAGGATTCCTGAAACTCAGGGGGTCGTCTACCAAATATGTACCATGCGAGTGCTGGCAGGTGTACGTTGGGATCACAACCAGAATTAAGGTACATCAGAGGTACCCGAGGCTCTGCCAACCACACAAATCCGCAGTGGTAGGACACGCCGTTCAATCTGAACATGAGAGTCAAGGGTGACCAGGTCAAGATTCGGTGCTGCAAGGCAAAATTCAGGGATAGTCTGACAAAGGAATCCATCAAGATCTGGCTTGCAAGAAACATCCTCAGCCACAACACCAGGTGTTCACTCAGCAATGCATGGAAAGCAGCCCTAACGAGAATTCGATTGGCTGATTGCATGACACCCAATTACTCAATTTGATTAAGTAGGACAGTAACATAAAATAATGATCAATAATTATATTACTCTTGGGATCAAGTTTGTTTTTCACATCCCAAATAAATAAAGTTATGCTTTGCTATACAGTAATTTGTACTTCAAATATGAAAGATTTAATTTTAAATTAAAATACTCTATGCATCAAATAAAGTTTTCTCACACATTTTGGGAGTCTGCTACCATTTTGTACTTTTTCCTAATTCAATTAGCAGAGGATATACATGCACTAAAATACAATTTTTGATACTTCTTGACCCACTTATTTAATTGTCTTTATTATTTTATGCCAGCCAATGGATGAATTTTAATGACAGCAATGCTACAGGTAAATCAATATCCAACCTGTTAGTAGGATTAACAATGCATGGAGTTGGAAGGAAGAATTCACTTGAAAGAATCAGAAGTTGGGATGAAAAAGTGAAATTGACTCTAAGCATTAAAAACGCACTGAATTTCCCTTGTCTGAATGAGCAACATTTGCCATGCATCGTCAAATTCTTCCAACAACATACAATAGAGCCAGCGAACATTCTACATGTTTAAGATCTTTGCCAGCATTGGTTCACTTAATAACAACTCAAGCCTACCACAAAAACCGAAAGAGAAATGATGAAGTCAATAATGCACTACACATTAGAATTCTCCATATGTACGTATTCCTAAACACTTAGCAAGGCCACAATTGGATTCCAAAAATAATGATCTCAAAAAGTACAAATCAATGACGTCATATTGGACAGAGATGGATCCCAACGGTAGTAATGAAAGTTGCTGTCATACGGATTAACATGCAAGATTGGAGAGATTTGGTGGATCACACTGACGGAGGAAAAGCACTAAGCATTCGACACACACCCAATGGCTCTCATGTTCAAAATGCCAATCACTGACTCTTGGGTGTCTCTTTCTATGCACTTAACGCAGCTCATTAACCTCAGTATAAGTTTTTTTTTGCACTTTCGCATCACACAACAACATGGTTAATTTATAAAGAGTGAAGAAGCATACCTTTAGCTGTAGTCAAGCTGTTTGGAAATGATTTGTCTGTACGTTCCCGCATGAATATCCACTGTCTGTCCTGAAATTTACACTCCACAATCTTGCCATTCAACTCCTTCAGAGCTTTGGTGACTTTCATGCAAGCAAACGGCTGGTCGTACCCACCGACAAACAGGTGGCCAATTTTGCGAGGCACAATGCTGCAAAAAGAACATAAAAAAATCAATCATGGATAGCTTCTACAATTAACATCAGTCCATTATTGTAATGAATTCTGAGCTCACAGAGACAATTGAGGGGAACACTACCTCAGAGTGCAGGCCCCTCATTAGACAACTAGCACTAAAACCAAATGATTATACTCACCATGAAGTAAAGCAATTGTTTACATAACCCCCCAATCGTGATGCAACTCATAATATATTACATGAAGCAAGAGAGAAATTTCTTTGCTTGCAAAACCCTAGAAAACTATGTTATAAATTAGAGATGGGTCGAATAGCAGATTTCTCGAATTCGAATATCGAATTCGAATATTAAATCATTGCTCGAATATTCGAATACCTCGAATTTCGAATACCTCGAATACTAAATGATGAATGCTGGAATGTTTGACTCGGTTGCCTATGCAGCAGGCAACACAAGATTTTGGGGAGTAATTTTGATTTCCTTTAAATGATTCGAACAGGAATTTAGCTGATTAATGAATATTTTAATTTTATGGAAACAATTGGGCATATCATTAATTCAACTAACATCGCTTTACCCCCACTTCTGCTGCCAAGTGCTAGCTGACAATCTGAGGCATTTTGCAAAATACAAGCTCTATTCCACCGGATTTTCTTCAATTATTTTCAGTCGATCTTTGGGAGTTCTCACGAGATAAGAAGATGAATTGTAATTGCTATCAGGGAGAAACCAAATATTCTGAGAAAATATCCCTTTGTCTGGGACTGTAACAATAAAGATTTATAGCACCACTCATTAATTGTAACTTGATATATGCTTTCGGAAAAAAATACCACATCAACTTCCGAGAAGCTCTGCTGCTCATATCGAGTTTCGCCAGAATGCTAAGTCTCCGTCGTATTTTGACATTTATTTCTTTGCGTAAAATGCTTAAATAAACTCAGAAATACATCGTGTTTGGTCTTATTCTTTTTGAAATTACGCGCACATTACTAATATTTCAATTCAATAAAGGTGTAACATCAATTGACGAAAGTCATTCTTAGACACCTTTTGTGCTAATAGATGACTCATGCAGCGGTTGACCTACACAGAAATGGGGAACTTCGAAGCTGGTAGGAAAAAAAAGGTCAGTGGGGGAGAAAAGGGAGGGCCCGAAACACGTTTCTATTGTTCTCGTGTAACTTAGTATTTTTTCGAAGCTAAGGTCTTCGTAATATGATCCCTGCGCGAGCTGTGACCTTTTTTATTTCGAAGAAGAGGAAAGCCTCAGAGGGGGGGGGGCTAGTGCTGAATGGAGAGGGATACCGGATCTTGGGAAATGCGCTAATGTAAGTATCCCACGGTACTCACACAGCAGTTGACATCCAGAATTGGGGAACTTCGAAGCAGGTAGCCAGAAAAAGGTCAGTGGGTGAGAAAAGGGGGGAGGGCGTGAAACACGTTTTTATTGTTCACTTAACTCGATATTTTTTTCGAAGCAGGGGTCTTCGTAATGCGATCCCTGCGCAGGCTGGGACCTTTTGTTTGATTTCGGAGAAGAGGAAAGCGTCAGAGTGGGTGAGGCGAGTGCTGAATGGAGGGGGATAGCGGATCGTGGGAAATGCCCTAAGGTTGCTATCCCACGGCACTGAGGTTCTCCTAAAGTCTGTTCACTTTATCTTTGCGGGTGAGCTGGTGTGGCTTAACCGAGTTGGGGTGAGAGGAGGGAAAGTTTATCTACACGTGACTTTCCCTCTGCCAATCAGCAGACAGTAGGCGTGGTCTAGCACTTCGGAACGTCAGTCGCTCTCAGACCTCCGTCGTGTCAACTTCGTGAATCTGCTAGCTGTGTTGCCAAATCCTTTTCCCTTGCACTCCCCGTTTATAAGAATGTTACGCCTATGTATGCCTTTCACCAGCGGTCTCGCATTTAGCGGACAATATCCTGGCTTCTGAGATGGGATTATCCTCAATACATTGTATGCATTGTTTCGCCGCCGGGCCCAAAATATCTGTGGCCACGTGTCAGTCACACCTTTTCGGTGAGACACAAGGGCGGCTATGTACATTTGGCAACGTTAAGGTCGCTCCTGTTCTCTCTCTCTCGGTACTACCCCTTCCCCTTCAGCGGGGCCCCTTCCCCTCCAGCGGGGCCCCTCCCCCTTCAGCGAGGCCCTCCGAGAGTGTCCGGGATCTAACGGAAGTTGACCCGCAGAGATAAAATGAACAGATATTAGTGGGGGGAATCGGGGATTTTCGGATTTTTTCACCCGACCATTTTCGGTTCCCCTCGTCGAACTCTTTTCACCGCTAAAATCCACGAATTTGATGTAATTCGTCAACTTGCGTAAAACGGCGCTGCGAGCACTGAATGACTACAGTTCTCTACATTTTTCCGAGTCAACTACCAACGACGTGCGTGCGACACACAGTGGGCTGAAATCGAAAAAAGCTGGCCAAAAATGATTTTTTTCACTTTTTAATTTGGAAAGAAGTATTATATTTTCAAATTAAAGAATAATCAGTGACCACATTACTGAAATAATTTTATTCATAACTCATTTTTTTTAAGCTAGAGACGTCTGTGAATTTAATGAAAAATTATCTCAAAATTTTTTTCCCATATTTTGAAAAAATTGACTGAAGTTTTTTGCTACTGTTGCGTTATGTTTAAAAATGCCTGATTTTAAACCATTCCATAATAAAAATGAACATTTTCATAATTCGTTGTAGTGAAATTTTTTATTATAGCGATAATTTTTATTACTTTTATTTAAACAATTAAAATGTCCTATTTTTCATGTATTTTTAACATAATGTAAAGAAAAAGTTGATGTTTTTCACTTTGCTTCACGAAGTGTTTAGCACCACATTGTAAAATAAAGTGTCAACTTTAGTTATCAATTGAAAAATCCTGCCCCAATTTGCCACCCCGCCTCTCCTATCAAGTTTTGTGCGTGTATGTCCAACCGCCAGACGCGGTGGTTTGATGCGAACATTTTTGCAGACTTAGCTGTGGCCGAGGATAATTCGCTAAAAGTGAGACGAAACTACACTTACATGCACTGCATACATTTAGCATGCCATATTAGTCTTATTATTCTATTTTTCCAAGCGCACATTACAATTTCCTTCATGAGACATATAAATGACTCAATGATTGCGCCGGCAGACCAGATTCTTGTCTCGGGAAGCGGGCGGCTGCTAAGCATTAATTCTTGGAAAACCCAATTCTAACCACTATAAACTCGCATATTCTGATATCCTTACTCTCCTAGGCCATACGTAGCTACCATCAGCTCAAACACTGAAAAGGGCACACGTGTGGCGGAGCGCCGCCGCGCCGCAACGGCGGGCACTACCCTGCCGACCGCGTTAATCCCTATTGTACCCGTAAACCCAACCACTGTGTTATGATTCTTATAAAGAAGTTCTGTACTCGTTTCATAACTTTCCCTCTCTAGAAATGCCATTTATTGCTTTATAGCCTCGGTCTATGAAAGGGTTTTTGGACTTTTGAGGATCGCTTCCCTTCGACATCCGTGCAAACAATTTTCTACGAAGTAGCTCACACGGGGTTTTCCACAAAAGCTTCTTTTCAATTGGTTGAAAACTATTATCTTTTACGATTTTACCGAGAAAATTAGTGATTTTGTCTTCGTAAGTGCGAAAGGATATGAGTGCTTGCGCTACGGATGCGAAAAACCAGGGTTTATTTTCCCTAAGTATACCTTGAAATTTCAGCGTTGAGGCCGAACTACTACTAGTGAAGGATATCTCGGAACGATAAAAAGGTACGTTTTCCAAGTAAAATATCTCTGTGATCGTGTGTTTATTCAGAGAATTAAGTTCTAATTTCGATTTCCTTGCCCGGTGGTTTAAATTGTTGTAATTTTGGATGAGAGAAAACGGAGTGCATGAAAGTAACCCGAAAAGAAATACATGACGTTATTGTTAATGAAAATGTAAATTCGCCGTCGTCAAAACGTAAATTGGCCCTTCAATATCTTTATGATAAGTTAAACTTGGGGAAAGACGAGAAGACAAAGGAAATGTTGAAGAACGTCATGAATAAATACTTTTTCAATAGGTATATCTAGAAATGGAAAGAATGCAAGAGAACCAGTTTGTAGTAACATTTCGATATTGATTTGAGAAGGATAAACCGCTCCCAACAGATATGCATGAAACTCTTCTTGAGACCACTTGTTAAAGCATGGTCAAGGCACGACTAATGATGGGAACACTGCCCAACGTTTTTTTTCTGAACCTAAGCTAACATCAGAAATTACCGGTATGTTTACCACCAAAAACTCAAATTATATAGATTTTTATTTATTAATTCAAAAACTTGTTATGAACATTTAAAATTTTTAGAAGAAGGATTTGGTGAGGACTTTTTTCCTTTTTAAATAAGCATTAGCGAGGAACTCACCTCGAGGTTTGCCTCAATTTTAAAAGCTCTGACATCTGGACCTGAGATAGATTACGCCAATTTCAGCGAGTACTGCTCAGAAACTGCATACCTTTTCGTGGATTTGTATCCGTGGTACTACACGCCCCCCACGGTGCACAAATTGCTGTTTTATGGAGCATCAATAGCCAAGGCAGCAGTGCTTCCAATTGGCCAACTTTCGAAGGAAGCTTTGAAATCTCGCCACAAAGATGTCAGAAGATTCCGAGCGCACCACACGCGAAAAATTTCGCGCTGAACTGAAAGGGGAGATCTTTTCCGAAGGCTTCTTCTTACTTCGAATCATCTAATATCCAATAGTTATGTATGTACTAATGCCAAAAGAAATGTTTCAAAGGATATACGATACTTACTTGTAGAAGTTGAAAGAGCCAACTGGTAGTAGACAGAGATGAGGACAGTGACGGCTGGGAATCTGATGAAAACTGGTAGTGGGCTGGTAAATTTATCCCTTATGTTTTATATATTTATGTTAATTTATTATGGTTCTTAAATAATTTTGTGGTATTTTGGTTTATGGTATAAATTGTTTGCGAGGTGATTTCTTATGTGTGTTCTTTTAGACAAAAAGTTGACGCAAAGTTAGTTGACTAAATCACTAATGTTTAAAAAATAATTTTATGTATTTAATATGAACATTTTTATTTAAATTATTAAATTTGATGTTTAACTACTTACTGTTTTATTCCTAACTATTAATTTCAATTAAATGTTCCCTCCTTACTGAAGCGGTCCAAATAGTCGATTTTTGTTTTTTTTCCGTCTCCGCGTATTTGTTTAAAAAAACTCCCCGGATTAAGTTTTCGGCAATATGTCTTTATATTTATGTTATATAGCCTAAGTAAGAATAGGAGGAAAAATTTCATCGAGCTAATTGTAAAAATATGGAAGATATGATTTTTGGCCAGCTTTTTTCGATTTCAGCCCACTGTGCGACAGTGTATGACGCGAAATTCAAAGTATTCGAGGTATTCGAGGCGGTACTTTTCGCATAAAACCTCGAATATCGAATACTTTCTAATATTCGAGGTATTCGAGTATTCGCGGATACTATTCGCACATCTCTATTATAAATCAATAACTATGGAAATTGTGTCCACGTTTCCTGAAATGTATGACAAGTGTGTTTATAAATACACTTAATTTACTCCGCAAGCCACCTAAAATGGTGTGTGGCAGGGGACACCAGCTGTCAAAAGCAAACACCATTTAAAGCAAACAAAATTAAAACTAGGATTTATTAAAGCTCTTTATGGTACAAGGAAAAAACAAATTTGCACATCTGTCCATTTAGCAAAATATCTTTGAAATAAATTCTGAAATTCTGCTGAATCTCCATAAGGTTGTATAATATATATTCTTTTACTTGTTGTTTATTCGACTACAACAATGAATCATTAAACATTATTTAAGCGTAAACGTTCAGCTTTTACGGTCGAAAGAGTCAAGAAGAACACGCAAAAAACTATGAAAACGGCAAAACGGTCGTATTATGCATCTCGCCACGGGCAAAATGTTTGGTTGCTACATTTCACTTTATTTTTTATAAAGAGAACGACATCTTTGCATTACAAAGACCTTTTTAAAATTGAATTTTATGCATTCATTGTTTTTTTATGGGGCGAAAGGTAGATTTCAATTTCCGAGGTGTAGTATAGTTCATGGATATCAAGGTTGTGTATGCTATACAGAAAAAATATTTCCCAACCTTTCATATTAGGAAATGTTGATATTGTTCCTTTTGATGAAACCACTAAGACGAAAATCACCATCTTGGTAGTGTGCATTGCTGGGATGTTGCCCATTGTTCACCAAAGTTCAGTGTACCTTTCAGTTCTACCTTTTTGCACCGATAGTAGGTACTAATCACAATAATTGGTCAGAATTGCATGTTTTTAAACAATGCCATAGCGTAAATTTTAAAGGTTAAAGATACAGGCCTGGCCCATTCGTTGGGTACAAAGAATATTTTTCATGGTACAAGGTGTGTCCTGAAAGTAGTAGGACTGATTTTTTCCCACACACGCGGACGGTCGGACAGGAGTTTTCTGGGTTGTAGGTGGTGGAAGGGACTCTAACAAAGCGCTGCGAACACGCGGCCGTCGGCTCTGATCTCTTGCGGAGTGTGAATCGTATTTCTTCCAGACCTCTGTCAAGTGACCTCGTCACGGTGCGTCATGGAACGTTTAGTGGAGCAGCGTTACGCAGTGAAATTCTGCGTTAAACTCGAGAAAAGCGGCAAGGAAACCCATGAACTCATCAAGGAAGCTTACGGGGATAGTGCCGTGAGCAGAACAACCGCTCAACGTTTGAATACGACCCAGAAACGAAGCGGCAAAGTGCAGAATGGCACACAGCGACATCGCCGAAACCCAAAAAAGCTCGCATGTCCAAATCGAAGCAAAAATCCATGCTCATGTGCTTCTTCGATTCGAAAGGTGTCATCCACAGTGAGTTTGTGCCACCAGGGCAAACCGTTAATGCAGCTTTTTACTTGCAAGTACTGGAAAGACTGCGAAAACGCATCTTCCGCGTCCGACCAGCCATCGCCGCTTCGTGGATCCTTCATCATGACAATGCGCCGGCCCACACCGCGTTCATTGTCGTTGACTAACTGGCGAAACACGGCGTGGAAACCCACCCTAAAGCCCGGATATTGCCCCCCCGGACTTCTTTCTCTTTCCCAAGCTCAAGACCCATCTGAAAGGGCGTCACCACGGGTCGGTGGAAGCTCTCCAAAAGGCCGTGACGCGCGCTGTAAAGGACATCCCGGAGTCAGCCTTCCAGGAAGCGTATGCTGCGTGGAAAACTCGCTGGCAGCGTTGTGTCGATGCCCAAGGGGGCTATTTTGAAGATTTTTGTAGCGATGTACCTATATGAGAAATACATTTTTTGTTCTCGACTCAGTCCTACTACTTTCAGGACACACCCTGTATTTTGCAGCAAACACTTCAATTTGAAAAAAACATATTGTCCTTACCCAAACATTTTTTCCCAAATGACATGGCTTGAAATCAGAGGTCTTACTGACCAATAAGTTAACTTATGCTCGATAACATCTATTTTAAAATTGATATTTTCCGGTCAAGGCTGATGATTTTTTCTCTGTGGATCTTTTGCACGATTTCACTTGATATTCCAAATATTTTTCTCAATACTCAGTCTTTAAGGGAAACCTCCTGATTTAAGGAATGCATATATGAAAGGTGTGAAAAGAGTAACATGTGTGTTCCAGGGCAGTCAAGTGGCTAAGAGCATAAAATACACTGCTCAATAAAAAGAACCACAAGATGAAAACACATCGCAAAAGAAACAAACTAAGCACATCAAAACCTAATATCCCTTTGAGAGAAAAATGAACCTGCCAAAATTTAGAACAATAAATAACGTGGCAAAAATGTACATACTAACAGTTTAGCCATGCAAATTGCTAAGCTGATTTGCACTTGCCTATATGAATATACTCGCTTAGCTCGCTGGGGGGGCTCTGCCCCCCCTAGGCCCCCCCGAAAAAGGCCTTCGGCCTGTTAAGCTCACTGTGGGAGGTCTTACACTTTTTGTTTGCTACTTGTTACTTAAGCATCGTTTACTTTTAAGCTGGCTAACTTAGGTATAAGCAATATTTCCACTTTCACGTAAAACGAGCGCATGGTACGTAGGCTACAATGTGAATGTAAATATTTATAAAGAGAAACGTTTTTCTGAGGGGCTAAAAAAGTAAAATAAATTTCTACGAGTTTCTCTAACTTATTCAATTCAAATACAAAAAACGTTGAGACCACGTTCTACTGTAACACCCAATGCATACGTAATATCAAAACATAACGACTTTACGAATTACAATGAAAAACACGTTTATTAATTATTTTCCACAAAACAACCAAATTCTTGATATACGAATAAGATGTAACAGCTGTTCCCCTTCGTAAGCGAATTACGTTGGGACTGAATATCAATATCTAGAAACAAATGCGCCTTAGCATGAATTGGGGCTAGTATAACGAATTTTATCGAAATATTATTTATCGTGATCGTGAATGATTTCACTTCAGAAATGCCTCTATTTAAAGTTTTAATGAATCGGGATACACAAATATCTCAGCTTTAATATCCAAAACGCAATGCGCAATAACTCTGGTGAGAACGGAGTGAGTAACGGATCACAGCCTTTGGTGTACAAGACATTGTGAAAGTCAAGATTTCGATAATTTTCACAGTTGAATAACTTAGTCACTCAAGGAAACGTGATTAACGCAAGACAAATAATTGAATAAGAAATACCTTTATTTGCCCTTATCTTCCATATTGTATTATTCACTGCCTATTCACTCCTGCAGCTCACGGATAACATTGTACATTAAAAAGGAAATTAACGGAAAAAAGAACGTAAACAAAAATAAAAAGTTATCACCATCACAAAACACGATAATAAAATCATTTTTACCAACCTATATTATGTAAGACTTGTTTAGAAGTCTTTCTACTACAATCGTGTATCGCCAACAAGATACGAACTATAGTCAACAGCACGAATCATATTTCTAATATGGCATTTAGAGCACTTGTTAACTTTGAAATTAATAACCACCACACTCTCGATGCAATATACCAAAAACAACAACTAATTTCTTACCTTACATTTCTCCGCTTTTGATTTGAATGCGCTTTGATTTAAACAGATGTTTGTTCTTGCGGAAAGAAGACGCAAAGAAATAGACACTTCAATTATTACTTTCTTAATTTCCTACCTTATATTTATCAGTTTTTCGTTTCATTTCCCTTATCTTCTTTCCCAATTTAGCTCCTCTTGTTTGCATAAACAAATATGTTGCTATGATTGTCCGTTTGTATGACTGCCGCGCCGCCATTGGAATTTGGTGGCCATTTTTTGAACTAATCCCCATACACTCAATTTTATATGAATAGACGGATAAATAATTGTAAATTTAGTGTTTTCATAATTTTTCCTGGGGTTTCAGACAATTTTAGAGGGGGTCTTCATTAGACTTTTTGCCGTATCTCGTCTCGTTCACCCCAAACATTTGTATACGTGAATGAATGAATGAATGAGTGGTCGTTAAGGGGCTTTAACAACAACAACACAACTTTGTACAATGCCCCATCATCCTCGGCGTGGCCCATTCTTCCCCCCGGGCGCGCCACTTCCCCTTTCGGCCCGCTGAAAACCTCCTCTCCCGACCACTCGAATCAACCCCCACCCCTCCTTTTCCCTCGCAAATCGTCATCGCCACATGCATTATTCGTACAGTCAACATTACACGCACTTTGTACGGCGGATGGCATGCGCGTCGGGGGCGGAAAGCACCCTAACGACCACGCCAGCGCCACCTCGCCCGCCCCCACAGCCCCACGTGTATAACTCGTGTATATACGTGTTAAGGGGCCGATTGTGTAACTTGGCTACCTTTCGATCGTTAGAGATCCGTTCACTCTCGATTGAGTTCCCGGTATTCGAACGTTAGCTGTAAGTGCGATTGTGTATGGACGATCGTCAACAAGCAATCGAAAGTTACGACGTTGTCATATTTACTTGGAATTGGGAATAAGTTTCGCGATTGTTTTCCTTGAGCGCATGCGCAGTAAGGCCGAGAGTGGCTGTGTTTGTTTTGAAAAGCGAAACTATGTTAACAATATTGGTTTCAGATACAATCGGCCAATTAAGTTTATATTATTGAAAGTATTTAACTTTGCGTATAAATCAATCTTTCTCAATTCAGTATTAAATACCTTCCTTTCCGTTGGAGCGTAGCTGATATTTGGGATAAGTAGTTTTTACTCAGATATCGCGGACTATTTAGAAATGCCGCGGTAAGTCTCCATTTCGTTACTTTTGCAATTCGCTAAATAATAACTTGTATCATTTGTAATTGACTTAATTCCTTTAGAGGAAATATATGAGCGGATATTCGATATTGATAGGCTCTCGTCTTCGCCTTTGTGTGTCTGCAAGGAGCAATGCCGCAGAATATCGAATATTTGCAAGAAATAAAAACTGATGAGTGTGAATTAGTACGACGTCTTAACAATAGTCGTAAGGTAAACAGTTAAAAAAGCACGTAACTCATGAAATAAATAAGTACGTTAATATTCTCAATCAAAAACATTCTCATCATCACAAACCTTTCACCTATTACTTGAAAGAAAAAGCAAATATGCAGAGTCATCTTTGATATCTCCTCTCGTCTCAAACACCTGAATATCACTTCAAAAAATTTACCCTTTCTGAGGAAACCATATCGCATCAGAGACATTAATTGAAGTACATAAACCATATAATTTCATATTAATTTACGACGTCATTGAGAAGTTAAAATAAACTATTTGAATGCATAAATTAAATCATTTACTTGTCAATAACTGCCCGATGATCCGAATTAAATTAAACATTGTAGAGAATATAATTTTGGCAATGTATTATAGCACAACTATAATTTACCTAATATACTATAGTGGAACCACGTTTAAATCAAGCATACAAAAAGGATAATTTCATTTGAATTGCACACACATTACATAGCGAAGCAATTGTAAACGTCCTCATCTTTGTATCGTATAGTAAACTAACACGTACAAATTGTATTTATCTATGTAATTTCACTACTTATTCACGTTATTAAAAACATAACACAATGATGTATAAATTAAATAGAATGTTTAATTCACTTAATTCCACATGAGTTAATTTCATTTCAAATGCACACACATTACACAGCGAAGCAAATGTAAACTTGCTCATTTTTATACCATAGTGAACTAATACGCACAAATTGCAATTATTTATGTCAATTCACTACAAATTCACGTAATCAACAACATAACACTGCGATTTATGAATATAATTGATTGCATAATTCACTTAATCCCAAAAAAAGGACATACAACGTGGCCATGAAAGGTAATAAACATTTAAATTCCATCCCAAACCTCACCTGCGAACGATTCGATAGCCTTATCGTCAAGTGAAGTGTTGACGAAGAGATGCTTTCGATCGAGAGCCGGAATACTTTCGAACGTAAAGTTACACAATCGCTCCTTCAATTGTTTTCGAGTTGTTGATCTAAATTCCACGGGAACCGGATCGTTACGTTCGAACGTAAAGTTACACAATCGGCCCCCATGTTATATAGATATGTATAGGACTTATTTTTCGACTCTCTACAAAACAAAAAAATGAGTGGATTAAGTGAACAGAATCTTAAACAGCATATCTTTGACTAGTTGATAGAAATTACCGAGCAGTATTTTTTCAACATGGCTCATGTGCTCAGTGGGGCAGGGCGGGGCCATTTGACCACTTTGCGCACAATGCTGATTAAAAATGTAGCATGAAACAAGAAGTTTGCACATTGCCATAAGCACAAGTGCAAACAGGCACCATGGATGAAATCCACCATGGAATATTATTCTGGCTTAGCTGGGATTTGAACCCAGATCTACTGATTTCTGGCCCTAGGAAGAAGATTGCTTGGTGATATACATAACTGGTTAGCACATATACATATACCTGCCTGCCAATCTGGAGATTGAGGATCAAATCCTGGCTAATCCAACATATTTTTTCACAGCAAATTTCACCCACATTCTAACAATCCTTGTGTAAGTTCCACCTGTTTTTAAATATCAAATAGCGTATCTCCTTTTGTGCTGAAGGCTTATTTGTTTCTCTGGGTCACCTGTATTTAAAGTTGATGATAGCTCACAATGTCTTCAACCACCGATGATTCAATAAAGCTTCAACCAGTTATTTCATCATAGGTAAATTAATATTTAAATGAATATGCACCAGTCACATATTTCCATTGAGTTACTAAGGTATGTACAAACAAAAATTAAAACAAATATCTCTTTGGTAACAATGATTAGAAATTCAAATATTAAAGAGCTTTAATAATAGATAGTAAAATGTCTTTTTAACAATCACGGGTGCCCCCAATTACCATCATTGAAATATATTCCGACAAGTATTGAAACAACATACTATTTAAAAACATCCATTCCCAGGTGGCACTTCAACCCACAACGTTTGATTTGGCAGGCGAGGATTTTACCCTGCTACCACCAGGGCCAGCAAGAGAATGATAGACATAGAAAGTATCCATAATAAAAATTTCCCCCTTAAGAAATGATTTTTATCAACATGGGTTATTGGGTACTTGTGGGATACTATTTGAACTTATTTCTATTCAAAATGCCAAAGGAATTTTGCTATGCGGATGAGGACGCATGATGAGGCACCACCACGGTGTGCTGGACACGCAACAATGTGAGGCGGTACTCACCCTTCCCCCTCCTCTGTCACTATCTTCAGCAAGAAGTCCACCGAATTGTGGCTGAGTGGTTTCCATTTGAGAACCTCCATGCACCTCCCCGGTTTGTACGGCTGCAAAGAAACAATTAGTCATGACTAGTGAGCGACATGCAAAAGTCACAAATGCGATAACACAAATTTTAACGCTAATTCCGGGGTTTTCCCGCGAATACGCGAATTTCGTGTTAATTGTGATTTTCTCCAATTAATGGGCGATTTCCACCAACTAATCAGATGCGATTTTCACCATTTTTTCTTCTGCTCATGCTTCTCCCACGAAATTGTTTTTCGAGGCGTATATTTAAGCCGATATTTTTTCACTACATTGGCCGCTCACCAACGCGACGAATTTCATGATTTCAACAAATAAACACACTCGAAGAAATAGAGCGACTTTTTCATCAGGATTATGTCTAAACCGCGGTTCACACGATGCCTACAAAGTAGCCAAAATGCCATGGGAATCTAATGGTTGACTTAATCAAATTACTGGAGGCTTCAAACTATCCAAATGCTCACATTCTATAAAGAGTTAACCCTTTCGCTACTAACGATGAAAAGATGCGGCAGGACGTTTCTTGACCCAGGAGACGAAAGGAAAAAATTCTCGTCTGAGATTTTCCTACGCAGGAGAACGAATGCCGAAAATACATGCTTCCTTGCTTTCCTCCGTTTATGACATTCGTGGATTCGCAAAGTCTTAGTATCGGGACCCAACACTGCAGAAATCCTGGTGCATGAACCTACCCCTTGTCTTATATTACCCCTCTTTGTGGCAAGGGACGCAGTCATACAATAGGGTGGTTTCCTATTATTTTTTTATTGATTAAATCAAAAGATTATTACTCCTGGAGTACGTATTTCACTCTTTTAGATTTTTAAATCACGATATCTATTTTTCGCGATTGAATGAAAAGTGAAAATTTTCAAGCACGCGAAAGCGCGATGGGTAAGTACGAATGCCGGGAAAACTCCTGTGTGACGTCGTTCTGGTTCCCGCAGCTGCAAGTGAGGTGACCTTGGGGTGAGGCTCTGAGCGCTGATACGATGCAGGAGGGCTAGCAGGTAGCAGAGCACCATGCTAGCTGGTAGCGCTTGGCTTAAATAAGGATTATTAATACCTTATCAAACGAGGAAAACTTTCCGACTTTAGCCAGTTTTAATAGGTGATTATTAGGACATGTTTCCCTGAGCTCTGAGCCTCATGCATGCATTGGTACGATGATGTACTCAGACTTACTCAGATGATGTAAAACTCCTATCTACTCATATAGAAACTAGGTCCCTGTGACGTCATGTGGAGTGGCATCGCATGGGTGCCAATCTGGCCTTTTTCAAATGAGGTTAAAATTGACCCTTGCCATTCGTCTAAACCGGTATTCCTGAAACCAAATAATTTATATATTATGAATACACTAATGGTGGGTAACGAATCGCAATCAATGCCTTTTGTTTTCTTTGATGAAGGAAACTACCCTATTGTTCATTCAGTTAGTTTGCAAAAGAAATATATACGATTCTTTCTCAAAAAATATTAACTAAGAATTGAATTCTTTGTCTGTTGAGGATACTAAGGACAGGATACTAAGTAATGGGTTTTAAACTAATGTTAACACTTTTCATAATCGAAAAAACTTAATATAAAATATAATCGAAACTTCAATTGTTAAGGAATATTTTTTTAATTCATGATTTTTCGATATTTTGTTTTCTTTTATGAAGGAAAATGATTGTTTTTATATTTTGGGGGAGAGTCCGGACCCCTTGGACTCCACCCCTGGCTACGCCACTGAGGTAGCCGGACCCCTCGTCTTTTATTACCCCTCTTCGTGGCAAGGAACCGCAGTCATACAATAGTTCATTCAGTTAGTTTGTGAGATAAATATATGATTCTTTCTCAAAAAATATAAACTAAGAATTGAATTCTTTGTCTTTTGAGTAGTGTTTACAATATTTAAACAAAATTCTACCATAAATATTATCTTATATCTTGATTTCAGTTTAAAATCAACATGGAAATTGTTAATGCATTAAATTCATTAATGGTGCTGGTAGAGCTTCATTCAAAATTTTAAAATTCTCAGAATAAAACAAGGAATTCAATTGGAAGTCTGCAATTTACGTGCAAGCAACAATCATCCATATAGCTAATTCATTTAAACAAAGCATGAGTTTACAGCGAACCAATGCTGCTGATAGGGTTATAAACCACGAAAGGAGGGAGACCAACTACCCTCGGAGCTCAAGATAATGTGAAATCCTCACTAGGAAAGATCAGAAAAGGTTGGTGTTGAGAGTGTGTGATTATCCACAAGACCTTTCTTAACAGATGTCCAACATAAATGCTCCATACAGAAGGGACTGAAGAGTCTCTTGGAGCGTAGTCCTTCATTCATGCTAGAGAGAGAACTCCACCACTTTGAAAGTGTTAAGGAAGTTAAAAATGAGCCTCGAGAATATTCATAAGAGTACTTTTTTTGATAAAACCACTTATTACATCTGCAAAACATGACAACCTCTAAAGTAGCTGCTGTAAAGTCAATACCTATGCAGATGGCTGAAAAGGCATCAACCAAACTTTGTTCTCTGATGGTAGAAGACCTAAGCAGAAAAATAGGTATTTTAAAAGATCTCAGTTTTTGATCCCCAAGAAGTTCCGACTACAGAAGTGAACCCTGATTTAAAGACAAAAAATTCATGGCCTGGAATTGGCAGACACAGAGAAGTTGATGTTGGGGTTGGGAGAAATACAGAAATTACTACCAAAGCAAAATTCACGGGGTTCAGTAGATATAATTAAAACAATCCAGGAGCTCAAATGTCTCAGACATCATTTGCATGTAAGCACCTTTAAGCAAGTTGGATCCCCTCTGCAAACGTGGACTGAGAAAAATTTCTTTCCTGCTATAGCACTGTGTCAACAGATAAGAGAATAAATGTAAAAGATGACAACTTGATCACAATAGCAATATTTCATTTAAAATTACAGACATATAAAAGTAATTTCTCTCTATGTAAGCTAGATATATGGATACACGAAGGATAAAATATGTAAAATATTGAATTCAGTCAATACTCCATATATATTATTGCTTAAATTATTCCCGGTCAATAATATCCTAAATTTAGGGCAATGGGTGGGCCACTGGAAAAATGGCTCTCAATCAACATCAATTATTTTGCCGTTAGAAAAACACCGCTTTTGTGAAAAAAATAACACCACTTTTGGCTATAAAATAACCCCAACTTTTGCATGTCCTTAGTCATGATGCATTCCACCATCAACTAGTCAAGATAAAGTTGAGCAACCCATATAGAGAATAGGGTAGTCAATCAATTCATCAAAGAAAACAAAAGGCATTGATTGCGATTCGTTAGCCATCATTAGTGTATTCATAACATACAAATTATTTAGTTTCAGAAATACCAGTTTAGACGAATGTTAATGGTCAACTTTGAACTTATTTGAAAAAGGCCAGATTGGTGGCCATGTGATGCCACTCTGCGTGACATCACAGGGGCCCAGATTCTGGGGGTCTGGACCCCCATAAATATAAAAACACAATTACTTTCCTTCAAAAAAGAAAACAAAATATTGAAAAATCAATAATTTACTAAAGATCTCTTTGAAAAAGGAAGTTTTTTTTTCGATTATGAAAAAGGTAAAGCACATGAGTATTGCAACGCCTTGGGTTATCCGCTAGCACATGACGGCAGGGGTGGGGGCAGAGCGAGATACCTGGTGAAAACAAGAAGTGGGATGAAGCCAAGGATCAGGTGGGTGTGTCGCTGACGATTAATGCAACATTGTTCATGCTTTACACATTGCCTCAATTTAAAAAAAAAATTTAATTGTTAGAAAGGAACATTTCTAATAATAAACTATTTTTGACCTATGTTATCTATCTCACAGCCAATCACTGCATCGGCGAAAGCGTTTGCTTTAGGCATCACATGCACATTGCTCTCGTAACTATTTGTACTTGAAATGGCATTTGATGGGTAAGAATTTTTACATCAGACAGGAATCCATAATAGCAGTGCAAATGCCGAGTAGAATGCAAACATATTTTAGCAAGGTGCCCCTCCGGAGCAAAAAAACCCAGTGTGATCTCTTCCATGGTCACCTTTGAGGTACCAATGGGACACAGTGATGCTTACAGGTAAGAAAAGCAAACAGGAGCATTTTAAAAATACCTCACTAAGGGAGAAATTACCCTGCCTGCCGCTTCTTTTTGACCTAGGGTTTCAGATGCCTGACTCACCTCACGTGAGAAACCAAGGCCTATCAATTCCCTCGGACTTGCGACCAGTGAAGGGGAGGGGGAAGAAGTTTGTGTAAGAGAAGCACCCCCATTTTCAGCTGCAATTTCCGGGAAAAAAGGTGCGCCTCTTACACAGGCTTGCACGGTATCCTTTTAGGCTTGAACTGTTCTCCCTCCCTCATTAGGTTGATGACTATTTTGTTCCCAAGATGGCTCTTTCAAGGATGTGGTTTTGCGTGTCTATTGCGGCGATAGTTAGTTGTCTTTCCTGTGGTGTGGCATCTATAAGTGTCTCGATCTGTAATTTGGTGTATATGATGCTGGATACAATTTGTGTGTTTGTCAATTTTAAGCCACCTTTGACAAGTGGTAGGTAAAGGATGGTCTTTTGATCTGTCTCCTGTGCCAAATGAAGCTGTTCGTGATTTTGATTAAGTCCGCATTGTATTTGGGGGGAGGGGCCACACATATGTCACAAACCACAACTTGGCTATAGCACAAGTTGCTCCAGTATGCGGGCTTGTATTGTCAGCTGTAGGGATGCTGAAGTGTGTCTTGCAGTTATCCCGCGCACATGCCTGATAACCTCTCCCCAGCTCCGGTCTATTGATGTATCTGGGGTTTTATTTAGAGATGTGCGAATAGTATCCGCAAATACCCGAATACCTTGAATACTAGAAAGTAGAGATGTGCGAATAGTATCCGCGAATACTCGAATACCTCGAATACTAGAAAGTATTCGATAATCGAGATCTCGAATAGTTATGCCAAAGGTACCGTCTCGAATACCTCGAATACTTTAAATTTCGCGTCATACACTGTCGCTCGCACGTCGTTGGTAGTTGACTCCGAAAAATGAAGAGAACTCTGGTCGTTAATGCATGCAGCGCCGTTTTAGGCAAGCTGACAAACTATATCAAATTCGCAGGTTAGAGCGGTGAAAAGAGTTCGACGTGGGAACCGAAATTGATCTGGTGAAAAAAATCCGAAAATCCCAGGTGTCCCCCATCAGGAGAACCTCAGTGCCGTGGGATAGTGACATTGACGCATTTCCCACGATCTGCTATCCCCCTCCATTCAGCATTCACCCCACCCAATCTGACGATTTCCTCTTCTCCGAAATCAAACAAAAGGTCCCAGCTCGTGCAGGGATCGTATTACGAAGACCTTAGCTTCGAAAAAATATCAAGTTACCGGAAAATAATAGAACCGTGTTTCACCCATCACTCTTTCTCCCCACTGACCATTTTCCCGCATCCATCTTTTGACAAAAATGAGACGAGGTGTTTGCCATGTGTCCTTTGTGGCTAATAACGACAGGACTTATTTTGAATCTTCCCCAGGAGATGAAACTACCATAGGGAGAAACTCAGTGCCGTGGGATAGTGACATTGGCGCATTTCCCACGATCTGCTATCCCCCTCCATTCAGCATTCGCCTCACCCACTCTTCTCCGAAATCAAACAAAAGACCCCAGCTCGCGCAGGGATCTTATTACGAAGACCTTAGCTTCGAAAAAAATATCAAGTTACACGAGAACAATAAAAACGTGTCTCACGCCACCCCCCTCTACTCACCCACTGGCCTTTTTCTGCTTACCTGCTTCGAAGTTCCCATTTCTGGAGGTCAACTGCTGTATGAGTCATCTACTAGCCCAAAAGTTGTCTAGCAATGATTTTCGGCAATTGATATTACACTTTTATTGGACTGAACTATTAGTAATGTGCGCGTAATTTAAAAAAGAATAAGACCAAACACGACATATTTCTGACTTTATTTAAGCATTTACGCAGGAAAATAAGTGCCGGAAAAACGAAGAAATACGACGGAGGCTTAGCATTTTGGCGTAATGGTCAAATAGGGTGCTTTCCTATTATTTTTTATTGCCTAAATCGAAAGATTATTACTCCAGGAGTACGTATTTCACACTTTTAGATTTTTAAATGGCGATATATATTTTTCGCGATTAAATGAAAAGTGAAAAATTTCAAGTGCGCGAAAACGCGTCGGGTAAGTATGAATGCCGGGAAAAACTCCGCGTGACGTCGTTCTGCTTCCCGTTGCCGCGAGTGAGGTGACCTTGGTGCGATTCTCTGAGCGCTGATACGACGCAGGATGCTAGCAGGTAGCAGAGTTAAATGCTAGCTGGTAGCGCTTGGCTTAAAAAAGGATTATTAATACCTTATCAAACGAAGAAAGCTTTCCGACCTTAGCCAGTTTTAATAGGTGATTATTAAGACATGTTTCCCTGAGCTCTGTGACTCATGTATGCATTGGTAACCTCAGACGATGTAAAACTCCTATCCTCTCGTGTAGAAACTAGATCCCTGTGATGTCATGTGGAGTGGCATCGCATGGGCGCCAATCTGGCCTTTTTCAAATGAGGATAAAATTGACCATTGCCATACGTATAACCCGGCAGTGGCGGCTGGTGGTAATTTATCTAGGGTGTGCATTAGAGCAGATATAGGATGATTTAATTATATTATGTTAATCGTAATCCATGAGCGTCATATTTCGTCGTAATAGAATACATAGCAAGCAAAACATATCACTGGTACCATAGAGTAAGTATATTCTAGAGGGCTCACGCCATAGGCGGAAATCGTATCGACAGTTTTAATTCTCAAAGCTCTGATAGATGGCCCCAGAATGACGAACAAGGGGCGAGAGGGACCAATTTCAAGGTCGCTTCCTGTCACCCCCTTTCCTTACCGCCCTCCCCTCTTCCTCTTCCGTCCGTCTCCCAAGCATCGAAGGAAGGGAAGACGATTTTTGGGCTGATTGTGAAAGAAAAAGGTGGAGTCCCATAGGCACAGATATGTAGGTGTATATATCTGTGCCCATAGGCATGTCTTCCTCGCCTGGCGAGCTGCTTCTTCCACGAATCCTTCCCTCTTCTCTCGGCTTGGCTTTCCCCATTACTACTGAAAACAGTTTCAAAACATACAACTGTGAATAAGTATTGAAACTGTCTCATGCACTTCAAACATTGCAGTCTGAAAGCCAAAAGGAGAGAGGGGGAATTTTCAGGGGGCCCGGGCCCTTTAAATATATATTCGCAAACTAAACTAATAGGCTATCAGTTAGATAGGGTCACGGATGTATTCACGACCACCACAGATTTTGATGAAATAGTGATAGGAGATATGCTCGAATATCGAATGGACTTTGGAGGGGTTTTACATGTAGCAGTGTAATACTATGCGAGACGCAATGATTCCTTTGACGAAGTACTACAGCCTTCCTCAATGCGGTACTGGAACATTGGTAAAGTTGAGAGATAATACCGCTGATAGTATTTTGTCGGAAGACATGATACTGAGCCACTTTGTGAAATTTTCTGCACTCTATTTAATTAGGTAAGGAAATATTACCCGTGAATTAGTTCCACGCTGAAAATTTGATGCAAAAGCGGAGACACATTTATGATAATAAGAGTTTTGGGTTTGGAGTTTCTTATTTCAGGAATGAAGGACATATAAAACGTAAAGGTTTGCGAAAAACAACATGCGAAAAAGATGTACAAAAGAATTCACATTTATTTAAATAAAAGGTGGTACCAATTTTACACAACATTTTAATACGTTCGACGCGTTTCGGCTCACAGAGCCATCATCTGGTACAAGACTCTGTCTTACATATAAACATCACCTTTATATCTTTTATGATGTGAGGAACGATATGGTGGAAGTTCTTAATATTAGTAAAATTAGACATTGTAATATTTCCACTGAGTTTTATTATGACGCTACGCGTTTCGTCGTTACAAAAAGCATTATCAAGTGTAAGATAAGCCTTAAAAGTTCCTCCTTACATATGCCTTGGTGCTTGAAGGGAGGGGGTAAGGTGGAGGATGGGGTTTGGGTGACGAGAAGTGGGGATATTGAAGGTTGTGGGAGAAAAAAACTACCCTTCTTAATTCCTCAAATGTCATTTTGACTGTCGATACCGTTAGTTCTTAAAGCAATAAGTCTTTTAGATTTTTTGTAGACCGGCTAGAGGAACCCGACACCCGTGGCGTATAAAGTACGCCGCGCGACCGGCCGTGTACCACCTGTGTACCGTTATATCTCTATCACCTATAAATGTACAAGCTTGAACTATGTTCTACAAATAAAGATACATTTTAGAAAAAATCTAGTGTTATCATATAAATACTGCATTCATTTACATAATGCGAATGCATATATTGTTACCCGCCACATGCGCCTGATATTTTTACCCGCCAAGTCATGTAAAAATATCAGGCGCGCCCGCTCAAGGATTAACGAAGTTTTGTTTTAACTTTGGAACATGGATCAATCGTTTACTTCGCTGGATATCTCCTTAAGAGACTCTTGGCTAAAAGTGGATGCATTAACTGCAAGAAAAAATTTTCTGGGAAGAAAACAATTGAGGACAGGAGTAAAATATCAATTATGGAAAGAACATTTCCAGGAAAAGCTAAGGATGTTGAGGGTTTGCTGTGTCCATAAAAGAAGGTTTATCAGAATTTGTAAAAAAAAAGCTCTGTTATTTTTCAGAAATCAATTTTGTGACACACCTTATAAAAGGAAATTGAGAGAGTCGATGCTTTCAAGGGCAGAGATGTTTCTTAAGCTAGAGATGGAATATGAGCCTGAGTTATGTAATGAACATTTAATGTTCACTCTAAATTTAGTACATTTTCAATTTATGATAAGGAGGAGTTGTAAGTGGTTGTCCCCAGTCGCTTCACAGGTGAAACAAAAATTTATTTTTTGTTTCACCTGTGATTAATTATATTTTGTCAAATTTATAGTAAATCTTTGCAACCGAATCTTATAACGTGAATACGTGACTACGTAAATAAATCGAAGTAAAAAATTATTTTAATTATCAAACGTTTCTGAATTTCGATATAAACAAGCCCTGGCCCCAGCATTTACTCAGTAATTAACTGATGATAACAAAAGGAAGAGAATCTCAGCTGCTGGATGAAATAGTGTAGAAGTAAGTATGGGGAGCTCATGGCAATCAATGAATCAAAGGATGAAATGTGTCGATCTAAGATGTGTCCTATTTCAGCTGTTCACGGCCTACATAGCTATATCCATACGCGATAGATTGTCGTTATGGTGAAATTTTCTATTAAGTCCATAGAATTAATTGCAATGAACATGATGTAAATGTAATATTTCCTCGTGCATTCATTCACAAATGGTTTGAATTTTTAAGATCTTCAAGTCTGCTCACCATTCATGGAGATATACATCAAGGATTAATATCTCTTAATAGCTAATGTATAACAACAATTTTTAATCAACAGTTATTTTATTGAAGGCGTCTGGTTTTCTGATTTTGACACCGAAAACTAACCTTTACCACTCGTTAGTATTACATCGCATGTAATGCGATGTAATGCTTTAGTTACTAACTGTGGTGAAGAGGCTATAACCGTTACCGAAAGGCAAACAGTGCATTGTTTTTCAGTGTAGAGATCCAATCTCGCATTCCTATTTTATTGTGATATTCCGGCACTTGGTGTTGTAAATAACATTTACACTTCACCAAAGTGAGGTATTTTCCAACTGAAGTTCTGAAGCACACTACGCGAAATGTATTTCATTCGATATGTTGATCGTTCAACGAAGCGATGAACATCAATGAGATAAATATTGTCTCTTGAAGCGAAAAAATCTTCCCTCACGGAAAATCTCTTCCTCGTCAAAGCAACAGCCTCACCTCGCCAACCTGTCTGATGGCAAAACGATCTCCTTGGGAGGCGGGAGATTTCAGCGTAGACCCAGGCCAGTAAGGAAAGCCTGACGAGGTGCGGTCATTAAAAATTCATAACTCCCCTTATAATCGAGATAAAGTTACAATTCTTTCACCAAAAATAAATTTATAGTTTTGTTCAAATTTCATACGCAGCATATATGGACCTATATCGTAAGATACGAAAGTTAGTAGGCGATTGATTTTTACCCTGCAAAATTCCAGATTTTTCGTCCGAAAGATATATAAACACATATAACAACGTTGAAACTGAGTTATGAACAAATTAAAGTTTACCAGTACGGAAAAAATGTGCTATTAACATTTCCTGCAAGTTTCAACTTTATACTAACAACAGTCTGCCGGAAAATGGATTAGAAATATAAACTCGGAAAAGTCAAGTAACTAGCCGAATTTTGAGAAAATATTTTTTATAACAATTGTTATAAATAAAATCGAATAATTAATGTCTCGACTAAATGTAGCAACCCTTTCTGCTTCAGAATATATTTTTATACTTGTGGAAAGAGCAAATTTAAAAAATTGCCAAAATTGTTCATAGCCATCTGGTTAATTGTTCTAGAACTACACCAAAAACGTATACGATTTTTGTACGTGTGGTGAGCTCTCTATATATACTTACTCTATGCTGGTACACTCTACCCTTAAAATTGCATGAACAGAAATAATATTAGCATGTATGAAAATAATTATTCTCAACACACCTTTACACGTGACGGTAGTTGAAATTCATTCTCTTTTCCTTACACCCTATGAGGAAGTAGTGTAGAAACGGCTATACAGATGGCTCTGTAGACGGACTAGGATCCTGGGCGCAGGTAGTGTAGGTGGCGGCTACACCACTACACTACCTGCAAGTCAGTCACCAAAAACATGCGCGTGCGCATTCGCATGGTTTTGAGTCTGCTCCCATCGCCCCTTTGAACAGCACATACCCCCCCGCTTACCTCGTCCCGCCAGAGCTCCCTCAAGCGATCGCACAGACCGAAAGTGCGCCCGGCATGATGCCACGGGATCGCACACTAGTAGAGCGGTGAATTCGAAAGGGAGATAGCTGTAGCGTTCGGAGGCTCATGTTTCTTGCAAATGCAGACAGTAATTTTATCCTTCGCGTTGCAAAGGAATAGTTTTCTTTTATAAATTATTCATCTTTGGGTGTGCACTTGCTAACATGCGTATACGCACGCGCCGCCACTGTAAACCGGTATTTCTAAAAATAAATAATTTGTATATTATTAATACATTACCGTTGGGTAAGGAATCGCAATCAATGCATTTGGTTTTCTTTGATGAAGGAAAGTACCCTATTGTTTACATAAAATTAAAATATTCCATTCATTAGCTAAATTCCTGTTTGAATCCTTTAAAGGAAATCACAATTACTCGCCGAAATCTTGGGTTTCCTGCTGCATAGGCGACCAAGTCAAACATTCCCACATTCATCGTTTAGTATTCGAGGTATTCGAAATTCGAGGTATTCGAATATTCGAGCCATGATTTGATATTCGAATTCGATATTCGAATTCGAGAAATCTGCTTTTCGACCCATGCCTACTAGAAAGTATTCGATATTCGAGGTCTCGAATAGTTATGCTAAAGGTACCATCTCGAATACCTCCAATACTTTGAATTTCGCGTCATACACTGTCACACGCACATAGTTGGTAGTTGACTCGGAAATATGTAGAGAACTGTAATCGTTTAGTGCACGCAGCGCCGTTTTAGGCAAGTTGACGAATTACATCAAATTTGTGGATTAGAGCGGTGAAAAGAGTTCGACTTGGGGAACTGAAATTGATTGGGTGAAAAAATCCCCGATTCCTCCACCAGGAGAACCTCAGTGCCGTGGGATGGTAACTGCATAGCACAATTCCCAAAATACGCTACCCCCTCCATCCATCCGCCCTCACCCCTCCTCCGATGCTTTCCTCCTCTCCGAAATCAAACAAAAGGCCTCAGCTCATGCAGGGTTCGTATTACAAAGACCATAAATCAAAAGCTTCCAAAGAAAATATGTATCAAGTAACAGGAGAGTAATAGAATTGTGTTTCACCCTACCCTCTTTCTCCCCCGCTGACCTTTTTCTGCCTCCCTGCTTCGAAGTTCCCCATTTCTGGAGGTCAACTGCTGCATGCATTTTTACATCTATTTGAAAAAGCCACTTTTTTGTCGAAATTTGTCAAAAGTGCAATTTTTTAATATTTATAGAAAAAAAAGTTTTCAAGTGAAAATCGTTTTGATGATCGTGGATTGATCGTGGTGGTGGACAAATGAAGAGAGCCCTACTACAGAAAAGGCGAGGGCACACGCTATCCTAACTTACGTCGCCGGTACCACGGAAAAGATCGCGAGAGCTCTCCAGAAACACAACATCATGACCAGATTCAAATGCGTCACCAAGATGTCGAATATCCTCGTCAACACGAAAGACCACCACCCTAATGACATCTGTGGAGGAGTATATCAAATTAAATGCAGCTGCGGTGAGTCCTACATCGGCCAAACATTACGAGCACTGAAATGCCGAGTCCAAGAGCACAGAGGGGCAGTAAAAAATAGACATTTCACCCAGTCAGCGGTGGCGGAACACCAATGGAGTGGACCGACACACAATATTGATTTTGACAACGCCTCTCTTCTGAACAAAGAAGGCCGCTACTACCCGAGAATAATCAGGGAGGCAATTGAAATCGCCAAAACGACAAAGAACTTCAACCGTGAAGACGGCTACAATCTCGCCAGTGCGTGGAAAAGGGTCTTCAAAGATCCTGACCAATCAGGGCACACCTCCACAAAAAAGGCGGCAAACGGGGTGTATATAAGATGAACAAATTTCTGCATCAACACTTCAGTGGACCTGAGGAAGCCAACTGGAACGTTGGCGAAATATCGTCCTACAAAATGGATAAACGCGGAAGAATACCCGGAAAAATCAGCGGAATTCATCATAATCTCCGCGGAAGCCTACTTGGAAACTTTAAGAATGGAGTTCATGGAAGCTCTCGCATTTAGCCTTGCAGATAAACATTTCAAGTCCAGGGTGAAAAAAGATAATCTTCTAGGAGACACATAAGCTTTTCTAGCAATGAGACTTGGGAAAATTCCTGAATTATCTGCTTCTGTATACGAACGTCAATGTAGGGCGGGTCATTGTTTTACGCGTGGAAAATGTATAAATTATAAGACCGTAAATATACGAATATTTTCAATTAATATGCAATAATCATTCCACCTGCGTCAAAAAATGTCATTCCAGAGGCAGTGATGGTCAATAAGGATGAAAAAACTTGAAAAATTAATTTTGCTTGTATAGTTTGTTATTTTTAAAATTTCAATTATTGCATTAATGATTTGGCATATCCATTTCCTTTTTTTGTGTGTTTTTTTGACTCTATTCTAGATTTCCTTTTGTCTAGATTGTCGTCTGCAATTCCTTTAGAAAAATTCGTCGAAGTATTTTTCAAGAAATATGCATATAATTATGTGATATTTTAGTTTATAAATGAATGGGAAAAATATTTTAAGTGCTTTTATTTATTAGAAGTTACCCAAATACGTTAAAATACCCTCAAATTTGAATTTATACTTGGGAAAATCAAAAATGTAAAAGTGCGGCAAAAAAGCCGCTAGCGTGCACTGGTGCAATACATGCAGGTGCGTGCACCTAAGGGTTTATTAGGGGAGTCTGTGACTTTTTTTATATGTCCTCAGACTGACAAATGGAACGAGACTCCAGGGCAGGCTTGCAGGGATACAATCCCGGAGCAGGGTCTGTAAGCGCAAGCTTTTCACCTCTGCACTGCAGAAGGGGGAGGACAGGAAGGAGAAAGGAAGGAGGCGCCGCTGCGATAGGAGCCCGATGACACCTCCTGGGATCGAATAGGGAAGGAAGGGAAGGCAAGAGGAATACCGCACCGTCACAAAAGCGGGCGGGTCCTACCACTAGCAAAACCTGGAAAAACCATTGCTGTGCCAGCGATTTTAGAGGATTATCCTATGAGCAAGAATCATCCAACCATCAAAATGCTAGATTCCTCAGACCGACAGGTTGAAATGTGCTGATGATGTCATAAGCAGTTTTTAGTGTTGAGGATTGTTGATAAAAAGAGTAAGGTCGTCAACATACAGCACGCCTTTGTACAGATTCATGCCACCGCTTGCTACACGCATGGTGCGGATGATTGGGTCCATCGGGTATGGAAAGAGCAGCATCGAGACCGGGCACCCCTGCTGCGTTGAGTTGGTGACAGGAAAGGGGGCCGACACCCACCCTTCCACCGAACCTCACACACGCACTAGTGTCTTTGTAGAGGATAGATAAATTTTTTATGGGTAGTGAGGAAATTCATGGAGTGTAACATTTGGAAAATGTAATTTGGCGTATGAGATCAAAAAGCTTTAATAAAGCCCATTGCAAAGATGCTGAAGAATGGGTGCGGGGAGAATGATGTTTCTTATAAGGAAGGATGTGTCAAGAATATCTTTGGATTTAGAGATGGCTCATTGGGATTTGTCTAAATCTTTTGAGGAGACATTGAATGATCTCATTCTAAAAACATGAGTGAAAATATTGTAGTCCGAGTTTAAAAGTGCAATCGGCCAAAAATCATCAAATGTTTCAAACCAATTTTTCTTTGGCAAGATGGAGATCACTCCAGCTTGTTGACTTTGGATTCAGTGAACAAGAATGGGTAATAGCACATCAAAATACGTAATGCACAGCTCGTAAGGCAGGTCATCCAAGTTTCTCAACATGTGACTTTTCCTTTGCCAATTGGCAGACACTAGGCGTGGACTAGTGCTGCAGAAATTCAGTCACTCTCAGACCTCCGTCGTGTTAACATCACGAATCTGCTCATGATCAGTGTTGCCAAACCTCACGTTTTATCCTTGTATGTCTTTAAGTGTGCCTCTTACAAATGGTTGCACATTAAATGTGGTAGCTGACAAAAAAATTACTTACACGACTTATTAACCTCTGTCATTTTCGGAAGAAAAACTTAATCAAATGTTTAATACTTTTTTTAATCACGTATAATCATAGACTCAATGAATTTGATTGGATTTTTCTCATTACTTAACCCTTTACTCAACAATGCCAACGCACATTCTGGAAATTTTCCCCTGTGTTGCAGTGTTTCCAACATCAAGATAACTGATACATGTATTCACTGGAAATAGTGTTAACTCTGAATGCGTCTATTCCCAAGCATTCCAGATCATTGATCAATAATAGAGCAGTTGAGATGCTCGTAAAATAAAAAAAAAACAAATGGTGACTTCAAGAGTGAGCTTCTTCTGCAAGAGGCGGCACACTGAGAGAGCACAAGAGAGAGAGAGAGAGAGGCCCACCCACCTGTTTCGCAGGCTGGAAAATGAGCCCATCTGGCTCGTGAGACAGCTGCTCAGCAAACTTGTCGGAGAGGAGGTTGCCTGCTTGCGTCACGTCCCAAAACTGCTTGAGGCGCACGCTGAATGGCTCACTCTCCCTGTCTATGAGCCCCAAGCGCATCCCTTCGCGCCGCGGCCCTATCACCTCCCGCTGAAACAGGCAGATGCTCAGATCAAGTCCAGACAATAAGATTAAACAGCAAGGCCTTTGAGAAGAGAATCCTCATTACCTCAATGCAGGTCAACCGCAGTGAAAATGGTGACTTCCCGACGTCTTGGCCCTCGTAGTGAATGATGTCATACACCAAGTAACGGGGAATGTCCACCCCGTCCACTTTATCAATCACCATCTCCTGCAAAACACAAAACAAGTGAGAACAGAGAAAATACCCATCACTTTGTTTCCAGGGTGCTTGCAGGACAAGTGAAGCTTTCAGACATTGACCAACATCAGAAACAGCCCATTTGAGCATTACACAGCATTCACACCAAATTTCCATTTTTGGTTCCCTCACACTTCCATGACTTCTAGTCCAAAATTTTAAATTTCTCTAAATTTATATAAAATGGCAACACATTGTTTCCCTTGAGGATGTCGGAATGCAATAGTAGATGGAATTAAATGCCACTCACAACTTGAGGAGAGATACTATGAATCAGAAACTATTTTACACAATTTATCAAATGGTTATTCAAGGGGGAGCACAGACAGATGTCAAGTGTACCTGAAACTGAATAAATCTGTGTTTTTTACAATGTACAATATGTAGCAGATACACAAGACTTATTTAAACTCTCCAGTATTGCCAAAATATACCAAAAATCCTCATCTTTCCGCAGAATATCAGCCAACATATTCTTTCCCTCACCAGTTTCTATTATAACCGATGTGATATGCACCTTCACCCTATTGCCAATTCCCACCAGCCACCATAAGATTTTTCACACCCTACAAAGGGAAAAGTACTTTGGACCCTGAGCTTACATGCGAGCCAACAGTAAGCCAGAAGTTGCTCCTGGCAATGGAGAGAGAGAGAGAGAGAGGGGATGATGATACGACTAGGGCAGTCGGCGTCCATCTACGCATGAGACCACATGCATCACAATTGAGAGTGACCAGTGCGTAAAAGACTTTCAAGTTTTCCTCCGTCCACCCTCCACGCGCATATCTCATTCATTCAGTACTGTAAGAGGCATGTTGACATGTTCCTCCCCTCACACCCTTATCCTACGCACTTAGCAAATCTAAACCTCCCCACCCACACAGCACTTCCAGCCTCAAGCCTTTATATGCCCATTGTATGCGAATACAAACTGTGGACTCAATCACGCGAAGGCAAGCAAGTCAATGGGGAGAAGGATCCCTTCCAGACAATCAGTGAGAGAAGGGGAATGATGCCACACACGGCATTAGCGCATGTTTTACTCAGTGGCTAGTAACATGTATTGCGTTGGATGTAAATATAGTGCTTGATATGGAAAGCATTTGGTTTGTCTTAACGTTCCCCTAACCCTCTCCGAGAAATACACCACCCACCATGAAGTCTGTTTTACTAGGTGAGTGATCATTCAAATGATCTTTCGAATGATAACACAGGTCTGCGACATAAAAATTGTTTCAAATTTAATAAGTGATTTTTATAGTGTTTTCAACGCTGTTTTTGGGAAAAATAAGGAAAAAACTCCATCACGCACAGTTATTTCACAAACTGCATTTCTGGTTTTAGCGGTTTTTGATATTTTTATAAATATTTCAGCACTCTAGTGAGTTTGAATTTCGGTTTTTAGGATTGCCACTAACTTTTATTTAGCTGTTTTCATACAAGATATACGTAAAATAAAGAGTTATTAGGAGAAACCAGCAGTATTTTCATGTCAGCACTTGTCCTTGCCATTCCCCTGCTCCATGCACTTCCTGGCTCCCTTGCTGAAAAAGTAAATTTCACCTACTTTGGTAAAAAGTTAGGTGATCAAAATAACCCTTGGGCCCCACACAAATTTTGTGCAGTGTGTGTTGAAGAACTGGGGCAGTGATTTCAACGTAAAAAGCGGTCCTTACGTTTTGGAATACCCATGGTTTGTAGGGAGCCCAAAAATCATAGCGATGACTGCTATCATTGTTCTCGCAGGGAAATAAGTTTCAATTTGAGAAACAAAAAGGGTATTTCTTATCCTAACATTCAATCAGCCATTCGCCCTGTTCCTCATGGACCTGAGGTATCAATACCCTCTCCACTAGATTTTTTGGATGATATGCATCATGGCCACGAGCTATTGGCTGAGCTAGGTTATAGTGAAGAAGACATTGATTGCTACGATCCTAGCACAACCGATCCCATTTCATTCTCACAATTTGAACTGAACGATTAAGTTAGAGAACCGGATTTATGACACATTTCAAAATAGAATATGCTCCTAATGAGTGGAGACTTTATATTGATTCTTCGAAAAAAGCCTTTAAGCAGTATTCTACACAATGGTAATAAGTATGATTCTATACCAGTTGGACACTTGGTTCACTTAAAAGAATGTTACGAAAACCTTGAACTGGTTTTAAGCAAACTCTGCAACTCAAACCACAAATGGGCATTATATGGTGATTTAAAAGTGACTTCAATGCTGCTTGGTCAACAAAGTGACCATACAAAGTTCCCTTGCTTTCTCTGTGAGTGGGACGGTAGAGACAAAAAGCAATGCCAAATACAAAAAACTTGGCCCTTCCTTGAGAAAAAGGTTACAGGTATGATTTGAAAATATTGACAGCCTTGTGGTTCCACAAAAGGTGTTACTTGCACCACTTCACATTAAGTTGGGGCTGATGAAACAATTTGTTAAGGCATGGCCAAAGAAGGGAAGTGCTTCAGATATCTTTGAGGACAGTTTCTTGGTTTATCAGTGGCAAAGGTAAAGGAAGAAATATTTGTCGGACCAGACATTAGAAAACTTAAGACAGATACCAACTTTGCGAACAAAGTGGAAACGAAGGAAAAGGTAGCATGGACATCTTTTAAATTAGAGAGCAAAAGGGTTATTATAAGGACTTATGAGGTTAAAGAAAAATGGAAGTGTAGTTTATAACATTATTCATAAATAAAATAGAATTTTATAGCTTTGGAAAAAATGTGAAAAATTGCCTATATTTTGTTACTATACCCAAACATACTTCCTAATCTGTGAGAAAACCTGATGTGATAGACAAAAATGGATAAGATTTTTAAAATCAGCGCTGAAAAGTACATAAAAATCAGTTATCAAATTTCAAAAGTATTTTTTTGCAGGCCTGTGTAATTCAAATTAAATTCATTTGCCATGACCTCATTACATGGTGAATGATTTCGGTGACTTTTCTGGGCAGAAATGATGCACATTGGTGCGACTATCGATAACGCAAGTCAATTCTATCAATATTTCTGACCACATGATTAGTATAAGATGCGGTCTCAGGCATTACTTTGTGGAATTGCTTCACAATAGAATAAAATAAAATAACTTTGTTTTATTCCACACTTTATTTTAATTAGCACGACCCGATACGATCAGCTGACGATAGCATTAGATGCTGAAACCCGGGTTGTGCTATTTAAAATGAAGTGTGGAATAAAACAAAGTTATTTTATTTTATTCCACATGATTAGTATTGGAAGTCACAGACAACGGAATGCTTCTTTTACATGTGCGCCTCAATATACTTCTGTATTGCTTTGACTTTCGTAGAGGTATAACACACTAAGTAATGAGAGGAAATAAAACGGTTTGTAATTGATAGCGGAAAACCACTTTAAAAATCATGACTTTTGTGATCCTGTAAGGAAGTAATAAGTTGTTTTCTCTGCAGTGCAACCATGATTATGCTTCAAGATAGTGCACTCTAAAACATGATCCAAAGGAAACCTACTCTTCAAACGGTTATCCGAAGTCTTTTCCCTTCCAATTCAGTAAATTAGGAAGTATGTGAAAAAAATAATTCAGGGAAGAACTGCACTTTGTTTCTCGCTCAGGAAAATCCTACCTTATGGAGACGAGACCCGTACTGATGCCGCAGCATCCAGCTCCATTAAAAAAAATCACAATAAGCTCATGCCCCATTTACACTACACACGTACCAACCGAGGTGCATACCATGGTAGCCTCAAAACGTCATGTTAACGTGCAGAGTTACCAGTAGGTCTTAGTATCTAACCATGCCAACTTAATGATTAGCGCGAATGCACCAAGAAAAAAAGAGTATGAAAATTAAGATTGATGCATGCACAATTCTTAGGTTCATTCCCCTTAGGTTTTGCCGCCCAATACAGTGCCAATCCTCCCTCATTCGCCCCTTCACCCCTTTCTCTTTCCTATTTATTTCAGGTTGTCCTCTCCACTTTCAGCCATCTGTTGGAAGTGCTTTCCTTCAGCATGCTGAAAAGAGCTGCAACCTTGCAGTCAAAATCCTCATCCCCTTGCCCATCCTTGACCACACTCTCTTTGGAGCTATTTTTTCTCCCAGAAGTGTGAAGCCAACTGTGGGTGAGTGAATATGAGAGTGACTGCATATTGAGTGAGTGTGTTTCCACAAACCACTGGTTATCGTTAGCAGGCCTTTCCTGTGAAGATTCCTGGTTTTTTGTGGAAGTAGAAGCCTTAGCCCTCACAAAGGATCTTGTTCTGTACGTTTGTTCTGAGTGAATGTGTGTGTGATTATGGGCCATTCTGGTTGTGAGGCTAATGTTTATTACACGGCCATTTGAGAATCTTCCTTTCCTACTGTCATGGTATCCTCAATTTTTTTTATCTCAGTCATTTGAAGATAGTCGCGGAAAATGAAATTTGCACCTCCGCATTTTGTCTTTTCAAGGAGAAAATTTCGACTCAGTTCACAATTGGTAGAGGGTATTTAGAGGTGGTAATTTCGTGTATTGCGATCTCGTTACCCTGTTGGAGTCGCATCTCTAATGCCCTGGCTGGAAAACCCATGTGTGACTCAAAAAAACTATGTGGTTGGAGTGGCTGTAAGCAAATAATTATTTCAATGAATAGCCTATTGTTAGCACTAATGGAGAGAAGAGTGTACTTAAATTTGTTACAATATTAATTAATTTATAAAATTGGCTGTGAATATAAAAATGCATCCTACTCAGCTATACCACATTTGCGATAATCCGGGAAAAACCAGTAGCAGGGGCAGGAGGCTACTGTTGGCCGCATCGCAAAATACAAGGATAAATATGTCACCATATTTTGTACAACAGGAGACCAGTGGGCATCTAGAAAATTAGGAATAAAGGCCTGGTTACACGGTGTATTAACCCGTACAGGTTAATGTATGAATGCGTGTCCGTTTGCATGTCTGAATTCATGGACGTTTGCGTGAACGAGAAGCATGAATGAGCTGTTTCAACTTAACCCTTTGCGGTCCAACGTCGAGTCACGCTCGACAGCCCGTGCGCTAGTATCAGGTCCAACGTCGAGCTGAGGTCGACACATGAGCGCTCTGAGATTATATGTATGTACACCTTATTAGTAAGCAAGTGCCACCTGTTGTCACTCCATGATACTTTTTGGACTTCTTGCAACCTTTTTACGCATCTTTCTTGCGATACTTTGCATCTCACACTATGAAAACTATGAAACAAATGAGTTTCAATATTACACATCTTACGATCTCTGCTACTGTTATCGGGCATTAGTTCGTGTTATTTTTCAGCATTCCTCGAGTCTTCTGTTTGCATTTAGCGGATTTTTTTGCAGTTTGTGTGTAAGTTCTATGTATATATTTTCTTATAAGTGAAATAAATCCTTATTATTTTGTAAATATTACATATATTATGCATAGTGAAGTCAGTTTTCTTTGTGTTTGTGAAGTCAGTGATTTTCTTCTACGGGATTTGGCTTCCTTTACAAGAATGCTCCTGGACCAAAGGTGACGAGACAGGTTTGTAAAAGGCAGAAAACCGATCCTGGGCCATCAAATGTTATTACAGATTCAGATTCTGATGAAGAACTTGTTTTGGCTAGGCCAAGGGGGCGTGCTAGGGTCATTGAAAGTGAAAGTGAAGTTTCCGATAATGCAGGAGGTGATGCCGATGCGAATATAACTGCCATCGATAATCGTCTTAATGTGCATGGGTACAGGAATGTAACACACCAGGACAATGAACCCCCCAGACTAATGTATAACACTGGACAAAAAACCAAAGGTCCGCAAATCCCTGCTAGCTGCAGTACACCACTCCACTATTTTCAATTATTTTTCACACCAAGCCTCGTGAGAAAAATAATAATGGAGACAAATAATTATGCACGTAGGAAGATAGCAAGTCAAACACTAACTAAGTACTTGATATGGCACAGCTGGTATGATGTTTCAGGAGATGAAATGTGGGCTTTTCTGGGGGTTATTATAAACATGGGATTGATTTGTCATCAACTCATGAAGGACTATTGGCCTCAAGATTTCATATCGAGGGTTCCCTTTTTCAATGAAATTTTTTCAAATTTTTTGGAAGCTCCATTTAGAGACAACAGATCCAAATAACTACACCTTGAAAACGAGAACCCAAAAGGTTAGCAACTTTCTAAAATATATAGATGATCGATGCAGAAAATAATTCATCCCTGGCCAGAACATTGCAGTGTGTTCGGGCCGGAACAGCCTTATGTCTTCTTTTCTTCCATTTGAATTTCCCTCTTTTCTTCTTTTTCCCGCCTTCCTTGGTTTTTTTGTTTTGTGCCGTACTTTTTTGCCTATAGAGGGCTTGAGTAGCACCGGAAGAACGGTGCTGACCTGCGGCACCGGTATTCATTCATTCGCTTGGGTCCGGGCGAAGACGACAGCATTCCTTCGCCTGAGGTCAAGGCGAAGACGCGTTTATCTCGTCGAAGCTCTGACGAGAATCAAGTGGTGGAAGGACGCATGGGGTGCAGAGTTCGGGCGGAAGCCAAGGTAAGGCGGGATTCCCTTCCTTATTTTCTTCCACCCCCGTCATTTCTTCCTTTCACTTTATTTAAATTTTGGTTTCCAGTCCCTCATTTCTCTTTTCTTATTATTTTTCGTCGTAAATGTAAGGCTAGTTCCGGCCCTGCATGCATTGCATTTCGGGCGGAGCACAACGGCCCCGTGACGCGACACAGTGGATGAGTCTGTCATTGGTTTCAAGGGTAAGATTTCTTTCATAACTTACAACCCGAAGAAGCCAACTAAATGGGGTATCAGAATATATGTTTTAGCTGACTCTGCCTCCAGCTATATTTGTACTTTCGTTCCTTACCATGGAAAAAGTACAACTGATAACCTCATAAAACCAGACCTTTCCTTCACCTCCAGAATTGTCCTTCACCTTTATAATAACCTAAAAGAGCCGTGGCCTGATATCAAAGGTCTTCACTTTTTTACTGACCGATTCTATACCAGTCCTACCCTAGCAAAAGAATTGGCTGCCTTAGGATGCCACCTAACTGGGACACTTCTTACTAATCCCTGTATTTTTCAAGAAGCCCAAATTGAAAAAAGGGGAAGTAATCGCCTTTAGAAGCGATGACAATATACTCTTTCTGTCCTGGAGAGATAAACGCATAGTTTCTTTGCTCAGTACTTGGAGCACATCTTCTTCAGAGACTGTCTAAAGGAAAGTAAAGGGAACTGATCAAATACAAGTGGTTGAGACGCCAACTGTCATCGTGAACTATACAAAAAATATGGGTGCAGTTGACACTGCAGACCAATATACCTCTTCCTACTGCTTTCTACAAAAGACACTAAAATGGTGGCGAAAGCTGTTTTTCTGGGGTATGGAGGTCTCTATAATAAATGGATACATCCTGTACCTGCAATGTTGCAAGACTAACTGCACTACGCCAATGAGTCACATAAAATACAGGAGGCAGTTGGTGATGGAGCTCGTTGGAAACTTTCGCCAGGGAACTAGTGCAACCAAGAGAGGAAGAACATCTGATTCAGACAAGGAGCAGAGGCTAAATGGGAAGCTACATATCATTATTCCACATCCCCAGGGGAAGCATAAAGACTGTATTGTTTGTTCCAAAAGAAATATTCCTGGTGGAAGAAGAGAAACAACATATATTTGTGAAACTTGTGACCGAAATCCCAGGCTACATGTGGGGAATTGTTTCAAAAGATACCTGCCGGCCTCGGTAGCGGCGGGGTAACATCCTCACCTATCAAACAAGAGGTCACGGGTTCGAGTCCCGCCTGGGTAGGTCTCCCCGGTCCAGGGCATGGTCGTTTGTGTATGTTTACTTGTTACATTTGTTGAACACCCCAGTGTAAAATGGCCAACAAGAGCTGTATCCGGTGGTTTGAGGATAAAATAAAAATAAAATAAAAATAAGTTCAACAGATTCAGGCTTCAATTGGTGGAAGTTAGACATATTTAAGTAAATGAAAGGTCGTAGCACTTTTCCACAAGAATTTTTAATGCGTACAATTTTTAAAAATTCTTGTGGAAAAGTGCTACGACCTTTCATTTACTTAAATAAAATAAAAATACCACACAATGAAAGATTTCAAGGAATAAATTACATGAATTGATATCCTTAATTATAATACCAGTGAAAATTTTGTTGAAATTTAAAAACGAGAACAATGAATACACCTTGTTTTAATTATGCGTATTTTTAGCTTTTTTTTAATAATTAATTTGGACCAGACTGATGGAATTCCAAAAAAAAAATTGGACCGCAAAGGGTTAAGACGTCATCATCAGGTGAACTCTACAGAGGTCCATCACATCATTTTATACCAGGCTAGGAGGGGGAGGGAGGAAGGTAACTAGGTTGAAAGGATTGGCCAACAGAGAAGAGGGAGGGGGGAAGGACTTGGTGATAAGGTAGAAAAAAAAGTTAGGGGGAGGAGGCTCCCTTAGGGAGGGCATGGCAGGTGGAGGGGGGGAGGGGGGAGCGAGAGGCCGAAGGGTTCGTCATATCACAAAACAGTGATTTTGTATTTGAAGTGCTTCATTTTGAACATATAGGACCTAGATTAGATGTTTTGGAACAGATGGAAATTTTGTAGCATGTATGATCCAATGACAATATTGTAAACGACTTTTTGTATGACTCCCACCCCCCTCTTTTAAGCCTCCCACTCCTAAATTCCTGGGCTGACAATGAAATGACGAACCATTCGGCCTCTCTCTCAAATCCTCTTCGCTTTAAAGTTTTTAAACTTGTCTGCCAGAAGATGTGAAATAAATATGTATTTATCATTAGCAATGTTATTTCGTTATCAAAGCTAATTCAAGGAAATACCGTACAAGCGTGTGTAAGGGGTGCACACGTGTAAGAGACGCACCCCTATTTTGGACATCGAAGCTAAAGAAAAAAAATTTTGCGGCATTTGTTTTCTCCTATCCCACGGTGTTGAAGACTTATGCATGGACTTTCGACAGTCATCAAAATTTCCACTTTCAATACTAATAATTCACGAGGTGCTTTTCAGCTAAATTTACATGATATGTATGGCACTCGAAGATAAGTAGGTATTCACTTGTTGTCTTAATGTTATGATGCTTACTAGGGACAGTCAGATCAGTTACGTCAGATCCAAATACATATCCACAAATAATGCCCTTCACCTTAATGTACGTTGGATCCAAATTCGTTAAAGGAATTGAATCTGAATCCAAGAATTTAAATCAATGCTTTCGTGAATGCAATGTCCCATTAGAATGAGTAGAAAGAGTCCCGATCCTCTCTTTGCATAAGCCGTTGCTCTACGATGCTTGTCCCACTCACGAAAAATTTTGTTTAAACACTCTCATAGGAGTATTGCAATAGAATGCAGCCATGGAAAATTTTAAAGCAAAACATGACAGGCATATAGCGCTTATCTTCCCAAGAGATTGGACAACAATCGGGGAAATATCAGCACCATAAGAAAATAACCACGGCAAAGATTTCACAAGACCCCCGGCCCTCCATCAGCCCATGCCTCTGATGTTTTTTTACTTTCCAAGACCCCACAGACCATAAATCACTTGCCTCAAACGAAAATATCAAGTACACCAAAGGATGAAGTTCACCATGAAAAAATATTTGACTTAGGCGGGATTCGAACCCAGATCTCCCGATTGCCGGTGAGGCGTATTAACCAGTTACACCACCAAGCCATTTTCTCACAGTAAACTTCGGGATGGGTTTTACCCAACAAGATGTTGACCACAAGTATGTAATAACAAAGTTCGTACGTACATTTCTTTTGGGAATCATTGAAAAAAACACTTTGTCAAAATTTCTCGTCTCTTCAGTCCCCCAAACAAAAGTTGCACTGCAAAATAGTTTCAGAGTCAAGTGTATAATATACGCAATTAAATTACATAATTGCAAAAACGTAAAAACAAGCACATTCATTTGATTTTCTCAATAGAAGAATGTGATATGACATAATCGAGGATTGCTTGGCCTTGCTGACATAAAATTGATGAGATCTAAAAACAAGAATGCATGACAAATTGAGCCAGCAAAATTTTTCATTCAAGCAGTAGTTTGTGAAAAAATATCAAAGTCCAGGTTAGAATCAAATTTCCAATTTACATATGGTAGATTGAAGTCAAAATGATATTATGATGATCACAATGATATAAGACAATATCATAATTGATGAAAGTTAAGCCAAGATCCATCGCTGTATTAACACGAATTTGGTAGTCCTCAATCGTAGAATTATTTGGTGATATGTATGTTTAGAGCTCCCAGCAATACCTTTTAACAACCACTGCATGAAAGAAGTGTCTTTGCATGTAGTCACGCCCACCAGTGCTAAGTTAAATACACCAAAGGATCAAGTTGGCCATGAATTGAAAATATTTGACTTAGCCGGGATTCGAACCTGGATCTCCCAAACCCCAAACTTTGCTCTGAGAAAATGGCTTGGTGGTGTAACTGGCCAATATACCTCACTGGCTATTGGGAGATTCCGGTTCCAATCCCGGCCAAGTCAAATATTTGGATTCTAACAAGTTGTTCACAAAACATTAAATATCAACAGGGACAACGGCTACCCAATCAGCAACGGGTGGAAGAGAGTTCTGACCAATCAGCGCACAGGAGGAGATCGGCCAGTGCTATATAAGACGGCAAAAAATGAAAACTTCTCACCTTTGACCAGAAGACGGAAGCAAGATGGCTTCCGAAACTGTTGTCAACCATAAACGAGAGACGCGGCTGGAGAACCCAAACATTAGCAGTCATCGTGAACAACGCCGCGGAAACCTACGCACGAATTTCAAGTCAAATATTTTCAAATCATGGTGAACTTCATCCTTTGGTGCATTTAATTTTTACAACTGTACAGTCTGAAGTGACACAAATAATTGGTTAGTAACGGAAGGACCACCTGAAAAAATCTCTTATTTACAAATAGATGACCAAAAGTTATAGTTGACTGCAATAAGGACTCCACGCCCTCTAGAAGAATCACTCGTATAAGTACAATCTTTCCTACAAACAGTGTAGTCGTGGAATCCTAGTTAATTATAAAAGATGGATGGAGCCATGTTTCAATGAGCATAATGAAATCTGAATTAGGAACAAATATGTTGAAGTTTTCTCGGGTTTCTCGCCGGCTGAGGATATCCATCTCTGCTGATGTTTCGATGGCGTCCATCGTCATCAGGGCTTGCCATCTGATGACAATGGCCCTCAAGCCCTCATGGACAATAGACACGGCCGTCGAGTAGAGTTTTAATATAAATAAATGCTTGCTTTTGGAGATAAAATTCATCATTTTTCCACTTGATCACCTGAAAGAACTATTTTCGTGCCAAGAAATAAAAATTTTAATGGAACTATTATAAATAATTAAAACCTACAAAATTTGAAATTTTGTTCACAAATATCAGTTCATAATAATTTTTGGGAAATTGTGTCTAAATGATGTAAATACATAGTCAATTTCAGTCATTTATTCACATTTGTAATCTGGCCAGATCCAGTATACATACGGCAGCCAAATTACACTCAAACGATGCCAGATCAAATGCAACTTGCTTGATGGCTGAAAACACATGGAAAAATTTCTCCTGGACTGGCATTGAACTATGGACCTTCTGCTTTCCATGCATATACTCAGACCACCGAGAAACCACAGTTACTCTTATCACCAATGTTTTTGGGGGGGGGGCATTTATGCAATCAATTGCCCCCACCAGGGGCCTTATTCACGAAGGCCTCGATTTTGTCGAATCCTCGAAAATGCTGAGGCGGCGACATTCAAGCCTCGATATTTCCGTAAGTTGCAATTCACGAAGCTTATTGTCACCGTTTGTCACAGCCGTGCCAGACGGAAAAAATATCGAGGCGACGTAGGCCTCGACAATTATTTCGAGTCTTGTTGATCCTCGATTTACAAGGAGTGCAACTGCAGCTGGCATATTAAGAACCTTATATTTCAATAGCTGACGCACGTACGATGGTGATCAAGGTCTTATTTCATATATTTAAGAAGGCAAAGTAGGTACATATAATGATACTTATAGTTGTATGATTTTATGTATGGTAATTCCAAAAACTGAAGTTTCATGCGGTTGTTTCATGAGCGATCACCTGTGAACTAGCCTTCACGATATTTTCTGTGAAGAATCGTTATTAAATATTCGCCATCACAAATCTCAGTCACATTAGAACAATATTTATAGAGCGGATTTCATAGCCTCTAAATTTGTGGAGTTAGGTAAAACTCATGAACAGTAACTGATTTTGGGTTGTGTTCGCTCGTGTTGATTTTGTGATTATTATTAAGGGTCGTGTTCTTCATTCTGTTGTATGTTAGCTCTGTTTTCTGCTGTAGGTGATCAATGTAGCTATGCTGGGAAAGAGAAAAATCTCTGTAGTACAATTGAGGAAATGAGCTACTTCATTGAGGCTTATTTTTCTTACCTATTCGCTCGCTCGCCAACATCGGAGCAACTTGTAGATGTAAATGAATGTTTGCATTTAACAGTACACCCATGTCTCGTATAGCACAATTTCGACATAGCGCAAATTCGTTCCTCGGGGAAACATTGCAACGCAGTGTAGCCTAATCAAAAATCTTAAACGCTCTCGTGATAAAACGTGAACTTGCGCTAAGTACACATGAAATTTCTATCATTTTACGCATATTAATATTATTGCTTGCCTCAAATCTTCTTTTATGTTTATATATTAATCGAAATCCATTGCTGTGCAATGGCCAGAAGTATTACTCGTCATTGGGTCCGGATAACCGGCCTACCGAAGTGATTTATCTCGTCTCCTTAACAGAATGAGTTAATTTAGATCATTAATTAAGCGTGGGGCTAGTGGAAATGAGTTTTTTTAAGCAATACTGGTAGAGACGTAATTTTTGCCATCATAGGTTATCAGGCGATTGACTTCCAGGTAGAGGGTCTACGCTGGTCTACGCTAAAGCCTTCAAGGTCATCGGTAATCACGGGGGAGAAATTGAGCGGTGGCCGAGTTGCGCATGAATAGCTTCAACATATAAGAGGGTCCGCTTTAGTCTCAAACACAATAGCTTCGTTCCCTCCCCGCAGTCGTAGGCCCTCTGCGTCTCAAGAATAGAGTTCAGCATTAGAAGGTGATTTCGATAGGGCCATGCAGAGTAAAAACCAAGAGAAAATGGCAAAAAATAGGAATGCGGGTAGAAAAATCAAGAATTTATCAAGAAAAACCATAAACCTAGAAGAGAAATTGATACAGGTCAATGCTTTGCTTTGAAAATGGAGAACGACAAAGCGATATTGCGCGGAAGTTTAAACGCATGATGCCTTATTCTGAATAAAGACGAAGTTAAAATATCAGTGACCTCAGCCGCACCAACTTCAACCAAGCGGTCTGCACATACGGAAAGTTCATAGTGAATCAGTACAAAAAGACGAGAGTGGTAATCGCTCCGAGACATTTAGTGAAAGCTCCGGTTGGTTCCAGAATTTAAACGGCAAGCAGGTATTTTCAGTGCGGCGATATCAGGTGAATCTGCAAGTGTTGATAGCGCAGTCACCACAACATTTTCTGATGAACTCCAAGCTGTGATTGAAAGTGGCTCCTTTCCCCCTCAACTAGTTTTTAGTGTTGACGAGACGATATTCTTTTGGAAAAGAATGCATTCTCGTTCATTCATTTTCAGGGAAGGAAAACCTGGGTCAGGTTTCAAGGCATTTAAAGACTGTTTCACGTAGCTGCTAATGACTCGGAGGACTTCAAATTAAAATGATCTATCATTCATAAACTCCGCTAGCTATGAAATGGCATTCAAAGTAGCATTTGCCTGTCCCTTCGATGAGCGACAAAAGGGCCTGGGTGACACAATAGTTGTTTTTAGACTGGTTTGAAAAATCGTCAACTGACGGCAATGCATTACAAACCCCTGAGATAGCAGATGTTAGCCCACCCGCATTACAGGAGGGAAAAGCACGTAAGAATTTTTTTTAACGTGAATAAAAGTCTTCAAATGCGTGCATACTATCTTTAAAGATGTTTTAAACAAGAAAAATTTATATAAATAATGTTTTCTAAGGCTATTTATGGGAATATATATGTTTTAGAGGAAATTCAATACCCAAGACCTATGCTACCAGGAACGCATCCCTATCTTCCCAATATTAAAACGCTCTCGTATAACGCAAATTCGTATAGCGCAAAGACCCCTAGGAACGCATCCCTTGCCCTATACGAGACATGGGTTTACGTGGTTATTCTCTTCGAACTTCATCATTTAGAGAGTACCAAGTACGTTATACGTATATATGGGTAGTATGATAGTACAATTTTTACATATTGTACCCAGCTAGCACATTATAAGTCATTGAGATAAGGTGAAAGGAAGAAATAAGGAAGTCGCTTCTCAAGTAAGCTTGTTATGGGTTTCTTACGGCCAGGGCGACAAACATCCAGAGTAATGGCAAAATGGATGCCAAACTTTCAGCACTTCCGTAGATGCTGTTATTATCCCATCGTTACAGAGTGTTAATTAAGGCCTTTATGCATTAAAACAATGTTTTTATTATTGGCGCTTCTATATTATGAGGAGAAATAACATCATACCGCCATAAATTGAAAATCATTCACATTTATGAACTGATAGCCGAAGGTCGTAAGAAAAACACAATTTCACAAGAATACCAACGTAGAATAATATAAAAATGCCGGAAGGAACATCTAATATACGTATTGTAGTCATCGGGTTATCAAACCATAATTTAAAATTCATAAATGTTAATATGTATGGACCTTGAATAAATTCAGTTTTTCATGCACATGCCAAACAAGTTTTTTTTACATAATTGGATATTTAATTAGTAACTACGCCACTTCTTCTCAACAACTGTCGTGGTGTAGTGGTAAGCGTGTAGTACTTCGATTCCGAGGGTCGCACGTTCGGATCCTCCCTGATGTTATTTTTTTTTCTTTCCGCCGCATGGATAGAGTACTTGTACTATGCTTTATATCTTCACTAGCCGGTTGCTTGCAGTTATTAATTTTTTTTCTATTTACGGGAATATCTGTTATCAGTTGTTCAGCCCTTATAAAAACTCGCTGAATTTCCCCAATAGCCTTTAAATTCATGTCAAGATGAGCCGCGTAGCATGTGTAGTACGCTGTTCAGCCGCCTTTGGCGCTCCAACAGAAGTGACTTACATTGCCTGAGGATATTTGACGGCATTCCTTACCTAAACGTCCCTAACGTCTTACCCTTGCCTTATATAAGTCCCTTAGCTTACGATAAGCTGCTTATCAATTTTTTCCGTAAGAAGACCATAAGAAACGGTTAACTCACTTACTTTGTGCTATCTGGGTATTTGAAATATTCGTTCATGATATTGTGTATAGCCTTTCATTTCATTGGCTTCATCGGTACTCTCTTAATGTGATACCGTGGGGAATATAAATTATTGTTTTCATTGTGTATCAATTTCCTGATGTCGCATTTTTTATGACTGTGTAACATATCATAAATCCTAGTGTTAAAGTTTCATTGATACTTTCCTAAGCTATTAAGGGACGATTATTGTGAGATATATTTGCGTCACTCCTAGGTATTTCTAAGGCTTTAAATAAATTTCGCTGGAGGGTTATTGATAAGAATACCCTTACATACTAAGAGGTTTTCACTAAAGATTAAGATTCGCAAGATTTGAGAGTAAGTACCACTCTTTTGAATGATGAAACAAAAATCGTTATACAGTATAAATGTTAGCACAGGTTTTTAATGAATATTTTATTTGATAAGAATGTAATCAATGCACTCAGTGCATATAACATATAAATGTGAGCTTTGCTTTGAATGGTACATGATCTGACTCATCATCAGAATCAGAAGTTAGATTTAGCACGAGGAAAAACAAAGATATTGAAGTATGTACTATGTAATTGTAAGAGGGATAGATTACAGGATGCATGAATAGGCAAATAAGAATATTGTTTGGGTGACATCATGTAATATAAGTGATGGTTTTATTTCTTTTTTAATGCTTAGCTGATAAATTGATCCTCAATTACAAATAATAAGTTATTGTTCTAAATGATAAGTGTTCTAGCATGACATGCATATTGATAATTTTTTCATGCTCCTATATATTGCAAACTTATGAGAAGGCTGAAAGTAATGTTGATACATTCAAAGTTGATTACACATTTATAACCACTAGGGTTGGGTCGAATAGTAGATTTCTCGAATTCGAATATCAAATCATTGCTCGAATATTCGAATACCTCGAATACTAAACGATGAATGTGAAAATGTTTGACTAGGTCGCCCATGCAGCACGAAACCCAAGATTTTGGCGAGTAATTGTAATTGCCTTTAAAGGATTCAAACAGGAATTTGGCTGATTAATGGAATATTTTAATTTAAGTAAACAATAGGGTAGTTTCCTTCATTAAAGAAAACGAAAGGCATTGATTGTGATTTGTTACCCACCATTGGTGTATTCATAATATACAAATTATTTGGTTCTAGAAATACCGGTTTAGACCAATGGCAATGGCCAATTTTATCCTCATTTGAAAAAGGCCAGATTGGCGCCCATGCGATGCCACTTCACGTGACATCACAGGGACCAAGTTTCGACACGGGAGGATAGGAGTTTTACATCGTCTGAGGTTACCAATGCATGCATGAGGCACAAAGCTCAGGGAAACATGTCTTAATAACCACTTATTAAAACTGGCTAAGGTCGGAAAGTTTTCTTCGCTTGATAAGGTATTAATAATCCTTATTTTAGCCAAGCGCTACCAGCTAGCATGGTACTCGGCTACCTGCTAGCATCCTGCGTCGTATTAGCGCTCAGAGCCTCGCCCCAAGGTCACCTCGCGGCAGCGGGAAGCAGAACGACGTCACGCGGAGTTTTTCCCGACATTCATACTTACCCGTCGCGTTTTCGCGCGCTTGAAAATGTTCTTTTTTCATTTAATCGCGAAAAATAGATATCGTCATTAAAAAATCTAAAAGCGTGAAATACGTACTCCAGGAGTATTAATATTTCGATTTAGGCAATAAAAAAATAATGGGTAAGCACCCTATTTGAGCATTACGCCAAAATGCTAAGCCTCCGTCGTATTTCTTCGTCTTTCCGGCATTTATTTTCCTGCGTAAAATGCTTAAATAAAGTCAGAAAAATGGCGTGTTTGGTCTTATTCTTTCTTAAATTACGCGCATATTACTAATATTTCAATCCAATAAAAGTGTAATATCAATTGCCGAAAGTCATTGTTAGACAACTTTTGGGCTAGTAGATGACTCATGCACAGAGATGGGCAGTATCGAAAATACTTGTATTTGAAATACGTATTTTCGATACTTCTGTAGTTTGTAATTTGTATCGGAAATACATATTCTGAGAGTATTTTGTATTTTGTAACGAAAATACATCTAAAGAGTAGTTTGTATTTTTAAAATACATTCAAAATCAAACACATGTAATGTTTTTTGTGGATAAGTAGAAAGAGCGTGCGACGAGATGGCAGGGGTCCCGAATGAGTCTGTATTAGTCTGCCATCTGTGGGACAATAAATTGCCCCTTAATTTACTTCTGTAACACCCGTAGGCCATTGTATACTTGCAAAACGTAGTCGCATGTGGAGTATTTTGCGAAACGAAGTTTTGCATTGAGTAATTTGTGGAGGGGACTTGTAGAATCTGATGCTGTTCCCAAAGATGCAGGAGACATTTTTCTCCATTTTATTTAAGACATTTCGCCATGGATAATGGTCAAATTGCCAGTTTCCTATAGATGCGTTGCAAGAATGTTTGAGCCTCTCATTCTAAAAATAGTTCATATTTGAATTTGTTTTAATTTTTTATTAGGTAAGAACTTCGGTGAAGGCATGTATTTCGTATTTTAATAGAGTATTTTGAAATTACATTTGTATTTAGTATCGAAAATACAATTTTTAGTAGTAATTTGTATTTTGTATTTGAAATACAGATTTTAAAAGTAATTTGTATTTTGTATCTAAAATACATTTGACATGTATTTTGCCCATCTCTGCTCATGCAGCAGTTGACCTCCAGAAATGGGGAACTTCGAAGCAGGTAAGCAGAAAAAGGCCAGTGGGTGAGTAGAGGGGGGCGTTTTATTGTTCTCGTGTAACTTGATATTTTTTCGAAGCTGAGGTCTTCGTAATACGATCCCTGCGCGAGCCGGGACCTTTTGTTTGATTTCGGAGAAGAGGAAATCGTCGGAGGGGGTGGGGCAAACGCTGAATGGAGGGGGATAGCGGATCGTGGGAAATGCGCCAATGTCACTATCCCACGGCACTGAGTTTCTCACTATGGTGGTTTCATCGCCTGAGGAAGATTCAAAATAAGTGCCTGTCGTTATTAGCCACAAAGGACACATGGCAAACACCTCGTCTTATTTTTATCAAAAGATGGATGCGGGAAAATGGTCAGTGAGAGAGAAAGAGGGAAGGGTGAAACGCGATTCTATTATTTTCCGGTAAATTCATATTTTTTCGAAGCTAAGGTCTTCGTAATACGATCCCTGCACGAGCTGGGACCTTATGTTTGATTTCGGAGAAGAGGAAATCGTCAGATTGGGTGGGGTGAATGCTGAATGGAGGGAATAGCAGATCGTGGGAAATGCGCCAATGTCACAATCCCACGGCCCTGAGGTTCTCCTGATGGGGGACACCTGGGATTTTCGGATTTTTTTCACCCGATCAATTTCGGTTCCCCAGGTCGAACTCTTTTCACCGCTCTAACCCGCGAATTTGATGTAGTTCGTCAGCTTGCCTAAAACGGCGCTGCATGCACTAAACGACTCCAGTTCTCCTCATTTTTCCGAGTAAACTACCAACGACGTGCGAGCGACAGTGCATGACGCGAAATTCAAAGTATTCGAGACGGCACCTTTGGCATAAGTATTCGAGATCTCGAATATCGAATACTTTCTAGTATTCGAGTATTCGCGGATACTATTCGCACATCCCTAATAACCACCCTTCATGAACCTCTGTAGCAAATAATCGATGATGATATCGCCCTAATTTGGCTAAGGAAGAGAAGAAATTTAAGGAGAAGAGGAGGATATGTACCTTTTGAAATGCCTGATGAAGCTTTCATGGGGATGTACCTATATACTATCAAAGAAATTTTAAGCTTCTTTTTAATTTTTGGTGCAACTATATATTGTTAAATTTAAGCAAATCAATTTTCTTTATGAAGTAGGCACTTTGCACTCTCCAATTTCATGGCCAAGGGTCATATCAAAAGTCAGCTGGCAGTGACAATAATTTAGGGTTGAGCCACAGTTCATTAAGATGCTTTATGGATGAGTTGACTTAAGCTATTAACTTCTTTAATATGGTTGCCAATTGGCTACCTTTCACAGTGAGAGCAGAGGAAAGAAGGGAGATGAGTCGAGAGTTAGTTCTAACACTTTGTTGATCTTGTAAAAATTGTGCAAATTTGCCAGGATCCTTGTGGCAGTGTAAAATCATATGAGATACATATTTTCAAAGTGTAAGGAGATAGAAACTGCTGTTAAAGCAAGTTTATGTAATTTATGTGGAGTAGATTCATATAGTCTCATAAAATTTGCCTGTACCAATTCATACTTTGAAAATTATGTTAGCTCATTCCTCTATCTAGATTGGAAAAAAGATATAACACCATGATACATTTTGTGTACCACTCTTGTTTTACGGGAATTATAGAGAATCGAGGTTCCCTGGAGTAGTTGGCTTTGTTGATGGAACTCATGTTTATATAAGGTATCCTTCTACATACTAACACATTTATGTAAATAGAAGGAGATACCATTCAATAAATAACCCGATTGAAAACAATTAGTTAATCTTTGTAAGCCCAGATCATTACTGGATTAATTCATTATATAGATAAGTTTTTTCACCTACTTGAATAAAATGAGTGTTCACCTTTCAATAAATATGTGACAGTGACCTCATGATACTAAATTGTGTCTCAAGATTCTCTTGAAGCTCTCATGATTCATGTCTGGGGCCATAGTGAAGCTCATGATGTAATGAGAAGGGTATTGGAGAGCGGTGTTAGGTCAGTACATGTAATTGAGTAAGTCTTGATAATAAATGATTATTTCAACCATTTATTACATAAAAATAATAGAATGATATACGTAGTTCTAACAGTACTATGGACAGACAGCTATTACATTGCTGCTTTCAGTACAGCCTTTCGTAAAGGATGAAGTTAATTTTGCATCACGACCACAAAGCTCTACACTGCAAAGCTCGATCCACAGTTGAGAGGTGTATTGTGTATTGGAGCAATTCAAAATCGCTTTAGATGTCTTTTAAAACACCATCTTTTGCACTACAGCTCTACTCTAAGGCTGATAGAATAATAACAGCATGTTGCATACCACATAACATGTGTATGAGAGGTGGTGTACCTCTCCCTCAGCATATACAGGAAGATGATAAACCCTTCCCTGCTCCTAATCCCTCTATTATCCAAGAAAGAGGGTTAATTCATGAGGCACAACGGGTGAGAGGGAATAATATTACGGATTGTTAGTTAGACCATACTTAAGAATGTTTACTAGGGATATTTATTAATTGTTCATGCATTGCATTTACATAATTTTCTTCTGGAAAATATGTAGACATGTATAAGAAAATTACAATAAAGTTTATTTTGGGAAATCTTGAGCCTGATGTCTCTATAGCCATTAAAATATGCCATCATGTGATAATGAAAACTTACCAAAGGTTTTAAAAAAGACTTTTGAGAAATGCACGTGATTTACAGGTATGCTAATGAAGTCATAAAACTAACAGAATAGTCATACCAGGGTAAGGTGTTATCATTATTATTAGATCATTAAGAGACTATCTTTTTACAGAAATTGGGATTGATATTGTCAAAAACACAACATTTGCATATGGAATATTTTATTGAAGCAAATTATATATTTACAAATGAATTCATGCTGGCCCTCCACTGGCTATGTATGTAATTTAGCCTTACATGATTAAAAGATGAATGTAAATTTCAATGTTATGATATGAATTTATTATGATATATATTTAAACAATCTTCTACACTCATTTATCTTATTTCCACATGCAGGTAAATTAATTATTTATAGGTCACTCATCTACTCTCATCAATTGAAGTTGAAAACTCTGAGGGTCCCTCAGAAGAACAGCATACTTCTTTACTCGCCAAAGCTAGGAGAAATTTGTGATGAAGAATCATATTTGATGCCTAATTATTACTTGATATGGGCTTGACTATCTGTGTTTGTAGAGAAGTACCTGTCCCAGCACAAGTGAAGAAAGATGGTCCCTTCCCACCTGCCCACTAGGGGTGGAAGTATGGTGGACTATGGGTATCATATACAACCTCCCACACCAAGGCCTCAGTTAAATATTTCACTGCCCTCAGAATCTCTCTTCCCTGTTGATGATTTTATTGATATTCTACATTCAACCCTGCTCCCAGCATAATCTTTTACCTTGGAATGCTTTAAAATAATGATTTTAATGGGAACAAAATGTGCTGGAGGAATTTCATCTCATTTTTCATAAAGTTGGATGCATTACATTCAATATTGAATTATAATCCCACAATTGTCACTGGCATCCTATACTAAGTGGCAGGCCATCATAATATATACTGATATTTCTTTCATAGAGTCTGCCAAACTAGTTACAGTTAAAACCTTTGCCTTGCTGTGCTCTGCCCTTTCATTCGATGCCATACCCATAATAATTGCAAAAATCATCTGCAAAAATAATAGCCTTGTTCTATAGTAATCTGAAGTCTTAAGAGAAAATTGTAACATGCCAAACTTCAGCCAGGAGTCCCAAACAAGAAACGATGTCTTTTAATAAGACGTTATTGCAAGCAGCTAAATTCATGGAGCCTACTTCTCATCGTGAAACTACTCCTCCATTGATGCAAAGGGATAATGGGTCTCCGGATCCATTTCTTTCATCAAACCAACCGGAGCAGGCAAAGGACCTCAACGCCTCAAATGCTGGATTCACGGAGGTATCTTATCAGAAAAAACATCGCCGAACGCGGCTGTACGGCACGGCCAAAACGGACTCAGCGTGTCCTTTTAAAGCTGTGCCAAGGAAAGCTTATGGTCATGTCTGGAGAATGGATCCAGAGACCGACCCGAGTGCATTGAAAACATATTTAGACGCCAAACTGGAGGCTTCAGTTAATATTGAATCCTTACAAGCCAGAGGTCCCTATGCTTCCTTTATAAATAGAGGTGGACCGTAGGCTAGTTGATAAACTATACGACGTTAGGTTATGGCCTGATGATACTGGGACTGACATTGAGAGATTCAGATTCGCCCAAAGTGATGTTATTAAAAAGACAAATTTCGTGAGAAACCATGACGCAACCAATGACACTCAGGAATCGTGACTAGTCCGTGAACTAGGCTCTGATTATGGTGGTTTTGTTTAGTTATTGTACTTAAATGTTCAATCTGTCAGAAATAAGATTACGAAACTTGGAAGTTTTTATGCAAGAAAAAAAGTGTGATATTCTTCCACTGACTGAGCACTGGCTTGTCAAAGACAAAATTCAGTGTTGTGCCATAAATGGCATGAAATTAGTGTCATCATTCTGCAGATCCAATAGTAGAGGTGGAGGTGTTGCTGTTTATGTAAAATCCTCTATGTCAACTTTACCTATTTCAATTAACAATAATATTGAAATGGTTTGTGAAAGTGCTGCTGTGATACTTAAGTTCAAAAAAATTCGTCTGGGCATTTTAGTCATCTATGGATCTCCCGAGTGCTTGTTTCCATTCCTTTATGACCGAACTTAGTGACACCATTCAGCATGTGATTAGTGGTAAAATTGATAAATTAATACTATTTGGTGATTTTAATTAGGGATGAGTCGATTCCAAATGTCGATTCTCGATTCCACCGATTCTCGGGCACGGAATCGGAATCGAGAATCGATCGCCTAAAGTCGATTCCGATTCCATCGATTCCAGGAAGATAAATGTTTTGAGCATGGACTATAAGTTTGGGGCATAAATGCTGCCACACACCTAAGCGGCCGCGGTGTCAGCCTTGCCCGCGCGGAGGATACGCCCCGCACGCGGGTGCTGCGACAAACATACCTAAGCGGCCTCGGAAACATTAAAATGTCGGCAAGAGCGACAAACCGACGAACCCTGAAATACCTCGTGTTCATGAGCAACTCTCAGAGAAAAAAAATTGGAAACCACGGGATCGGGAAGCAGCGCATGCGTTTTCCGTTCTTTTATTAACCGCTGGTCACGGCAAATCAAATTGTTACGATTATGAATCACATTCGGAGAATTCATCTGGACCACCAATTTTAAAGTATAAGAGATCGAAATATATTTTTTTACTTTCGAATGATATTTGAAGTCTGATGATAATAAAAACGTGCAGAGAGCGAGTTTTTCTGTGAAAAAAGTTTCTTATAGGTAAATACGCGCTGAGAGCGGTTTTTTTTATATTAGTAACTTTTTAGACTAACACGCGCCTGCGTCAATAATAAAAAAATAGACACATTCGCGTTTGTATAGCCCAGTTTCATCAATGCAACCCTTGAGGAAGTTGATACTTGCTTGGCATAAGCCGCCGCGGCTTCCGGGCGGACTCGACAGGTTGCGTTCGGCCGCCACCGCGCACCCGCCAGGCTGCTCTGGTATGTATCGACGCCATGAACGCTACTTTATTGTTTAGCCACCGCGGCCAAACGAGAATGTAGCCACCGCGGCTATTGTTATTTTTAGGGATGGTCGGATCGGATACCTCGGATCCAAATACCCGCGGGTATTGCCCTTCATCGGATCCAAAGTCGCGGAAGACATCGGATCTGGACCGGAAATTTTAAATAATAGCTTCAGTGAATGTAACGCCCCATAAGAGTGGAAAGATTTCCGATTCTCTCTTCGAATGCGCCGTCGCATGCGATTATTGTCCTACTCATGAACTGTTTTGTTTGAAAGCTCTCGCAGAGGTTGCAAGTAGAATTTCAGCCGTGGCCAGGATTTTCAGCATTTCAAAAGTAACTATGTCGTAGATTTCAGAAAACCACCCTCGGCCGTCCATCAGCCCGTGCCTCTGTTGTTTTTTTTTCGCATCCGAAATCACACGGACCAAAAATCATTGTCTTCTAAGGAAAATATCAAATCACACGAAAACAATTGAAGCGTGTTTCATCCCTACCTCGTCTCACCAACTTACCTTTTTTGGCCTATCTGCTTCAATTCTCCGTTTCTAGACTACAAATGCTAGGAGAGTGACTTTCTGGGAAAGTGTTAAAATTAGTTTAAAACCCATTATTTAGTGCCCGGTTTTTTCAACAATTTTCCCCCCTGGTTTTGGATCCCCCCCCCCCAATTGAAATTCCTGGCTACGCCACTGCTCCTTCCCCTCCACCTCTCCTTTACACGCTTTTGCTGCCCACTCCTTCCTCATGCTGAGCGGTTGAGCACCTCGTCGCACGTGACGTTATTACCGTTTTAAATACTTTTAATTGTGTTGCTGATTGCGCAGTTGCAATGTAATTTAATGATGCACCAATAAAAATGTCTTTCATTGTGTATAAACATTTCCATTAACAGGAGAACCAATGAATGCAGTGTGCGTGCACTATGGCGTAAATAATTGCGAGGATGTGCTAAATCCACCTCACCATACTGAAGCATTTTCGGATGAAACACAAGTCCGTATGCGATGAGAAAGTAAAATTCGGGGGAAACGCGTGTGAGGAAAATTTGAATTCAGTCGATAGCAGGGGGGTAGCCAGGAATTTTGTTAAGGGGGGGTCCAAAACCAGGGGGGAAAATTTTTAAACAACAGGGTACAAAGGAGAGGTTTTCAAACTAATTTTAACGCCCTTCATAATAGAAAAAACTTCATTTTTCAGAGATTCTTTTTTTTTTCATTTTTGTAAATTCATGATTTTTAACCCATTTATGCCCACTAATTTTTTTTCATGAAAATTTAACTTTATTTACTGTTTTCGCACTTATTATTCCTCTGGACAACAGAAAAAATGTTGAAAAAAATCCTGAAGCATTTGTTTAAAAATTATGACATGGGTCGTTTTCGACCCACTGGGCATTGGTGAGCACATTTAGGATATTGACTATTAGAGCGTTTTCTAATAGGCTCTTCAGAGTTATTGAGGTGCAACTGCTTTATGATTTCCAATTTGTTGTGTTTTGTTTTTAAATTGAAATTTTAATTAACTTACATTATTTTGGGAAAATTGTTAAAATAAAAAAAAATATTTTAAGCTAGTATTCATATAAAATAATTGTTTATTTCTTTCTAAGTTTTAACAGTCAGAGATATTTTTATGGAACTCCTCAAAGCACTTATCGTGCAAAGGAATGCAACATTTATGGCATGATTTTACTGTTTTACTACGACATAAAACGCATCTTCTTCTTGGCTGATCTGTGAGAATGATATGGTGCGGTCCACTCGTTCGGATTATCTCTGGAGGTGCAAACTTGCTTGTTGGTCCTGCTCGTTGTGGTGGAGTACCATATTTCTTCAATAATGATATTACAATTTCTCTTCTGAAAGCTAAACTGTCCAGTTTCATACCATAAGTCCTGCTGAGACACCACGCATTACTCATGCATACATCCATCATCCATAGAAATATGGGCGTGTACCACTTTTTCCCTCGAATGCCAATACGGTAATTAGAGATATTATTGTCCATTTGGTCTACACCACCCATGTTTCGATTGTACATGGCAATAACGTGGGGTTGTGGAATATCAATTCTTCCTTTTACGGATGATGAATATCTCGATGCCTTCTGCTGAGGTTCGACGCCAAACTGATTAGATAGCATTGTGACAACATTATTGTCCATCCACCTAACTGCACTGATATTGTCCTCCCGGGATACACGACAGTCATATCTACCTCTCTCATTTCTTTTAAACACTTTAACATCCTGCAAGGGGCAGTTATCAATTCGGTTCACTCTAGCGGTTCCCGTTCCACCATAGCCAAATTTTGTTAGTTCGTGTATTAGATTCGCAGAAGTGAAAAAATTATCAAAATACAGGGAGAAATTCAGCAGTGGATAATTTTTTTTTAGGATTTCAGCAAACCCCATCACCACAGATTCACCGAGCCCTCTTGATGAAGTGAAAACCCTTTTTTCCTTTACTTTCCCTTGGTAGATATCAAATTGGATGCAGTACCCTAGGCGGAGTGCAGCTACCCAGGCCTTGTAACCGAATCTCACTGGCTTTCCCCGAATAAACTGTTTGCAACCGTGCCTTCCAAAGTATGGAATCATAGCCTCATCGATAGAAATTGATTCTTCTAAAGGCGCAAATCTACAAAAGTTTTTGTTGAGTTCACAAATGACTGGACGCAATTTTGCGAGACGATCGGATATGTCTAATGCACTATTATCTGCACAATGGATGTTCGTAAATATTTCCTCAAACTTGTTTCTTCTCATACTTCTAGACACAAGTGCATTATAGACATCTTCCTTTTCTTCCCAATACATTCTTCTTCTTGGGAGCCAGTTATATCCGGATAAAAACAATATGCCTAAAAATGTATACATATCTTCCTTGGAAACCTGCACACACCTATTCCTCGCTGCTGCATATTGGTTGGTAAACTCAACAAGTGTCGTAATGATGTTGTCATCAATAAAAAGTTCGAAAAACTCTAACGGGTGACTGGACGAGGATAAAGTCAGTGGAGGTATAAAACATGTACTCCAAGAATCACAAACGGGGGTAGTAAGATCACAACTGACCCAACTTCGTGTTATGTTTTGGGTTTTTGTTGACTTCCTTCTCCTTTTAGAATGGGATGATTCATCAACGAATTTCATTACCTCATCAACTTCACCAGGGTCATCTTCAATTTCAATGTTGAAGTCACCTTCCGCTTGCAGCTGCCGGCCACAAAGACGATCAGGATCGTTACATTCTTCGTCCCCGGAATCCTCACATGTATCGTTTCCATCTTCTGGAGGAGTTATGTAAATATATACTTCATTTTTTACACCTTTTTCATCCAGCTCTTCTAGCTCGTGAAGTATTTCTGTTGTAGTCAGCTGTTTGCGACTAAATTAGAGACATAAATTAGTCAATGAGCTCACGAAAAAAATATGTGTATAAAAAAAAATATGTCCTCTAGGAGTTATATACTAACCTTGCCATGCCAAAATTTATTTGAAGTAATGCACTCCAAAAGAATCTTATCGCAGTTCAGCAGAGAGAACGCTCGAATTCTGGTCAACCTAGTGCGTCTGGAGTTGCTCAACAAACTAGCCTTATCTGCCCAGTGGGTCGAAAACGACCCACACCAATATCATGACCCGTGGCAGACTCAGGAGACATGAAATTTGGTAATTGAATACGGAATAATGAAATTGAGTATACAAAGTATTGTAGCATGTCGTGTCATTTCGATTGAGCTTGAAAATTTTGGTTACATTGTACGTCGAAGTTATTCGAAAATCGCGGTATAGAGATGTAATTTTTTATGCCCACATTACAATGATTTGAAAATGTATCCTTGGAAATATTACTTCAGGAATGAATCACTTGCTTCCCTGCTAAGACGAAAATAACAACAATGTAGACAAATACTTCAAATTAGAGGGACTAGGATTTTTTATATCCCGTGGGTCGAAAACGACCCACTGGGCATATATGGGTTAATATTTTGTTTCCTTTTATGAAGGAAAGTAATTGTGCTTTTATATTTTGGGGGGTCCTCTCGCTACGCTACTGGTCAGTGGTTCATCCTAAGATTTTTCCTATTTTCATTTCCAAACCCAAGCGTAACAGGTTAGACCCTGAGTATGTAAAGATGTTTTTAAAAATCAACTTGAAAGCCCATAAAAAAATTTTTAATTTATAAAAATATAAAAATGAGTATGAAAATCTAAAAAGCATTCCATTGATTGTATGTACCCGCAATAAACTTGAATAATGACTTTGTTTAATGGCAGGAATTCGAAAATGCATTTGGAATCGAAAATATCCGATTCGAAAGATCTGGCTCCAAAAATCCTGGATCCGTCCATCCCTAGTTATTTTATTCCATTCAATTCTGAAAGTTTAATGACAGCGATGCTACAGATAAATCAAATCCCACCTGCCATAAGGAGTAAGAATCGATGGAATCGGAATCGAGAATCGGGAATCGATTTGAAGGAATCGAAATTGGAATCGGAATCGAAAAAAAGTGGAATCGACTCATCCCTAATTTTAATACTGACTTCTCTGGTATTTCTACATGATGTGATGACTTACTTGCTCTCTTCCAGTCTTTTGGTTTAGTCATTATTAATAGTAATCCCACAAGAGTAACTTCTCAATCCTCCACTCTCACTGATCTTGTGGTGACTGACATATCAACCAGCAATATTGCATGTGAAACTATTTCTCACCTACTCTCTGATCATTGTGCAATCAGCATTGGGATGAAATTGCCTGATCCAAATCCCAACAAAACTAACCATGTCTTTAAAAGGCTTTATAATCCTGTGAACATCGAAGAATTCTTGGCTTGTCTAGCTGCTGAAACTAGAGACGACAGTGGAAATTCTAGTGATGTAGATGCCTGTTTTTCCTCCATAAACAAGTTTATGTTGATCTCTCTTAACTGTGCTTCCCCAGTGAAGTGTATTACCTCTAGGCATAATCAAAGCAATATCAAATTTTCTCATGACCTGGTGAATATGGGTGCTGATGTAAGATGCCTTCATAATAAGTGGAAATACTGTGACCCCAAACTTAATGACACTTATGTCAGACTCCTCAAAGAATACAAATTTAAAGTAAATGAATAAAAAAAAATTATTTCAGCCAGCGTATCCTTAAATCTAATAACCACACCAAAGCTGTATGGCATGCTATCAAGCAACAAACAAGTAATGACATGAACAAAGGTTTTCCTTCACTTATCAATTTCAATAATATCCCAGTTTCTGAGCCCTTGGAAATTGCCAATCGCTTCAATGAACAGTTCTGCCAATCTGCAAATCTCAATACTTACCCAATTCTCACTTCGGTAAATTGTTCCAACTCTATATTTCTTGCTCCCTCTGATCCCATTGAAGTCGAAAATGTAATTCGAACATTTGACAATAAGTGGTCTGCTGGCTTGGATGGAATACCTATGCCAATTGTTAAACAGGCTTCAAAAATTATATCCCAGTCTCTCTATCATATATTCAATCTCTCTCTCTTGAATGGACATTTTCCGACAGCTCTCAAAACATCTTTAATCCTGCCAATCCATAAAAAAGGGTCGCATAGTTATTCAGAAAATTATTGACCCATTGCCATTCTCCCTGTTTTTTCCAAGGTCTTTGAAAAGCTATTTTATAACCGTATTTTTAGCTACCTAAACAGGTATAACCTTCAACACCCTTCCCAGCATGGCTTCATGAAAGGAAAGTCAACCACAACTGCTGCCTTTCACCTCATCAATAAGATAATTTGGGGACTTTCCAATAAGAAAGAGACCATAGGAATCTTTTTTGACCTGTCAAAAGCTTTCGATTCTATTGACCACACCATACTTTATTCCAAGCTTAGGAAAATTGGGATCAATGGCAATGCCTTATCTTGGTAAAAGTCTTATCTCTCAGACCGTAAACAATTAGTGCAGGTAAACCTCAACCTCAAATCAAACGCTTGTACTTTTACATCTGATGTTGCCTCAACCAATTGTGGTCTACCGCAAGGCTCTATATTAGGGCCTCTTTTATTCATCATTTTCATGAATGATCTACATAATAACTTTCCAAACAATGAAGTTATATTATATGCGGATGATACATCCACACTGAACATAGGTGACAATTTTCTAGATGCTAGCAGTGCTGCCCGTCAAACCTTAATAACTATGTCCAAAGGGTGCCGGTCAAACAACCTACTTCATAATGAAAACAAAACATGCTTCATTCATTTTCATAATAAAACAAACCCACCAATTCAAAGCCCTCTTCTCAGAACAGACTCAAATATCAGTATACTTCACTGTGACACCACTAAATTTCTCGGTTTATATCTCAATATGAACCTTGACTGGCAGCCTCACATAACCAAATTAATAAAATGAATACTGGGATCTACATGATCAGGAAACTTGCCCCAACTACCTCAACTCAGATTCTAAGACTCATCTACTTTGCCAAAATCCATTCTTTTTTAGTTTATGGAATTGTATTCTGGGGTAATAATAGCGCTGCAATCAAGGCATTTTCAATACAAAAGAGGGCTATCGAGAGTATGCTAAGGGTCTCAATTAGAACCCCAGGAAGACCTCTATTCAGAGAACTTACAATACTTACTCTCCCCTGTGTTTATATCTTGAATTGCTGTACATTTGTGAGAAACAATAGGCACCTGTTTATGTCCAACTCGTCAATCCATAACCACGGGACACGTGGTAAAGACAATGTCCATCTGAATAATCAGCCTTTAAATGTAAGCAGAAAAGGTCCTCACCACTCAGCCTCTATGGTTTATAATAAAGTCCCAAATCCAATGAAATGTGCAGTGAGTGATAATATGTACTTTTAAAAATAAGCTAAAAGAACTGCTACTTAAAAAATGCTATTACAGCATTGATGAGTATCTTAATGACAAATTAATATAATTATGTATGTATTTAACTGCTTATCTCTTCTTTGTAATTTCTAAGTAACTTTTGTATTAACTTTTCTTCCTTTTTGACTAAATCCTATGTTATACTAGTATAGCCAACAGGAAATTGAGTATTATTATCATTATTATTATTATTATTATAAGTCTATCATTTAATTAAAACCTTAAAAATTGTTATAACGTCATGTATTTTCTAATATCTCAATCATGGATTGTTCTTGGATTATGTATTAATACAAGAATAATAATATTAACTAATGGTTGTTCATGAGTTGTAAGGCATCATGACAATATTTCTATTGCAATAGCAGCCGAGCAATTAGGGATATTTTTGTTCCCTATGTACCTACTATATCTGTAATTAGTATTTCCTACTAGGTGTAGATCGCTGCTCACTTTCTCTGGCCCTTGATATGACACTTGAAGGATTTGGGTAAGTAAGGGCTGCAGGGGAATGATTCTCTTCTGCTGGGAACATTTTTAAGGTTGAAGCCAATGGTTATATTTTAATGTGCTTGGTAATTATATTTTCAATTGCTAATACATATATGGCTTTTGATGAATTCAAAATTTACAGGGATATGGAATAGAAGTTGGTGGGATTCAGTTGATACCACAAATATTCTAAAGGAGTGAATTGGAACTGCCACTGGGTGCTCCCACATGAGATATCTCCCTTTGCTTATGCTTGATCTGTGCCTTTAGGAGACTCATACTCTTGTCACTCGACTCTTACCGCGTAAAATGAAAAAGTATGCGTTAATTAATGTGCATTTAATTACATGTTTAATTTCAGTTTTAATGAGCTAGTGTGCAACTATCATATGATATCGCTACGTCTTATTCTGTACAATATATATTGGTAATTAGGTCCACATATTTAACTAAAACCTTGTGGAAGAACTTGTGGCGCCCTTGGCCGGGCGACTCGACGTATTGGCACTAGTTGACGCGGAATGCATTTCATAGAACATTCGAGACGCCGCAAGGTCGGCGCGAACTTGTATATATACCCCAAAATTGTGAGAATAAAGTTCAGTGTGTTTCCTCAACCGAGCTACGCGTGTCATTCCTCGAGAAATCTTACCTTACCTCCGCAAACTTATTCTATTACTTTGCATTTGAGGAAAATCGTTGATGCTTGCAATGTAAAATGTTACGGTAAAGTTCGCAATGATTATCACGCATAGGGGTGAGAATGTTGAATAACATGCACCATTTTCATATAATAGAAAAAATGTACATCGATACTAGTTTATAATAACTACCCCTATTATTATATTTGAAACAGTTAACCATTTACCCAAAATACATGAAAATGTGTTTCAATTGGTTTCCCTAATAATTGTACATATATCAACGAAAAAACATTCAAACTTACTTCTCTTTTCGGAGTCCAATTGAAGTTCAAGCGAGAAGTCTTGGGAAAAAGAAGAGCATCGAATATCAATCCCTCGATAATCCATGACGTCACTGGTGTGAATTTCGCCCACCTTCTAAATTCATCGAAACCTTGATTTTCGCTTTGTGAATAGCACGGAACGCGATTTCCTGATCCTCAACATTGTGGCCTCGACGGCTTATCATTGTCGACGCGACATTTCCGATTTGTTCCCGAGTAAGGCCCCAGGTGTAGCCAAATATGTTTGGCGAGAGATGGCTCCGGGTGACGGAGCACGAATGTGTCGTAGGAAAACACAGCCCCCATATAACATGGCGTCAGCAGCAGCCTTGAGCCACCGTGTTTCTCTTTCTCCTGTCCTCTCCACTCCTCGCATTGCGCTGACCACACTTCCCCATCCCACTCTTATTCACCCCACCCACTGGGAACGTTCTCCAACTGAGGTGAGGGGTATGGTTCATCTCTACCGGCTAAGTTTATGATTGGAAAGAGGCTGGAGAAGTATCTTCCATTATCGGGGAAATGAAAAGGAAAACTTTGCTATCCACATTCATTTTATAGACTATGACAAGTGTTTTGTCATCTCTCGACATATTTTTAGTCCGTGCTAGCAACCATGAAACTTGGTAGATTAACATGTCCTCCCATTCCATTCACCCAGAGCGCAACTGGGCTACCTGCCTCACCAATTCCGTAATTGACCCCAATCATTATAGACAAGTTAGGAAGCACGAGTTGTGTATAGGGGAAAACTAAACAGAACACCAACCTTTTTATATTAATGATTTTATCTCCGTGGGATTTAAAAATTACCAATCTGCTTAATATTTGATAAAGATTAAGCCAAAACATGATGTCAATTTGAAATTAAGAGCTTATTATTTGGTTTTATTAAACTACTATGGATGTGACGAACAAACGTAAATGATGCCATAAATACATCATGTTTTGGCTCATTATTTTCTCATTATATCACATAGATTAGTGGTTTTGCAATGCTGGTTTACTTTCGGAAACTCTTGAAAATTATACCTCAATACATTGGCCTTCTTAAGCTTTTGGGTTTCATTCTTCACCATATTTAAATGATGCAAAGTTGATATTGAAAAAAAGTTTTTTGCTTAAGAACAAGAAATAGGTGTACCATAAACAGAAATATCTAAATATTAGCATGGAAGGGGGAAAAAAAAACTAATTCATGATCGAATGAAATTCATCTCGGGTTTCTGTCTGGGTGAAGTGCTCCATCTACCTCTCTGTCGATGTTTCAATCAAAGACTTTTCCATCGTTGTAATGGCCGTTGACACCTACCAGGCATCAGGTGCCGTGTTTATAAAATTATCTCTCTTCCTCTTTGCCAACTTTTCAATTGAAAGTAGTTATGTATAGGCGTTGCCCTTTCCATGCTACTATTTATTTAGGATTATGGTGCAACTAATTTTTAGCACTAAAATTAAGAAAATCTTTTCTCTATATCAATGATACTTTGCATAATTTTCAATATGGTGGAGAAAGAAACACAAAAAATAAAAGAGGTTACGGTACACGTTTCGGGGATTCAAATTTGGCACCTTTGGCTACCACGACTTTGGTGCTTTGGCAACTTTGGAAGTTCACTTAAGTGAAAAAACACTTCACCTAAATATCTTGAGAAATGATACAATGTTTGTTGTAGGAAAAAAATGAATGTGGATAATAAAGTTTCTCTCCCTATTTCTCCCAATTATGGAAGATGCTTCTCCAGCCTTCTTTCTCCGGTAGGAAATTTTCTCCAGTAGGCATAAAAGAAGAGAGACACATGTATTCCCAACTGTAAGAGGTGTAGAATATAAACTTACACCACCTGCCACCACCACAATATAACAGCCACAGGGATTAACAGATTAACGGCACTAAACCTCATCACCAAAATTTCACATTCTCAATGGCAATGGTATTTTCTCATCAACATGACTACTTAGGCAGGAGAAACTTTTTTCCTAAACTGATATCCAACAAATGAGACAATGCATTCGAGAGAAAGCAAGGGGAGCACAAACACTCATTGTTACAAGACTCACTCACCCCATCGAGCAAAGTGGCCGAGAGGTGTCGTTTGGCATCCTTGCGATGTGGGAACCTCAGGCCATCCACTTGGAACACATTGTTGTCACGGTCAATGAAGTACACCTGATTCTCCCCACCAATCAGCATCATGTACCTGCGCCCAAACAAAAACCAGTGTTTAAACGATGTAACAAGCACAACTCCAAGTGGGAAATACAATAAATTGAAAAATAATTTTAACACCCAAGTTTTTGAACTAATAAGGAGAACATAAAACACCCTGAAGAAAGATCTGAGGTTTTCCCGGCGTATGCTGTTGTTGAAGTTTATTCGGGATTGCCACCGGATAAGGTTCTCCATCTCTGCCGACGTTTCGATGGCCGAGTCGTCCATCGTCATCAGGGCTTGTCTTTGCGTTGGGTGATCCCACTTATATAGTATGGGCTCCAGATCAGGTGACTCGTGATTGGTCCGCCTTTTCCCGCCTTTTTTCCCGGGCTGCGCTGACATATGCATCGAAACGTCGGCAGAGATGGAGAACCTTATCCGGTGGCAATCCCGAATAAACTTCAACAACATAAAACACCCTGCCAAGGCACAAGGTCCCACGTTCAAATTTTTCCAATAAAAGAATGCATAAGTAAAAACATGGTGGGCATTCACTTCACATTTGACACCGGAGTGATATAAATTAATCATCACGCATGGCAGACTCACAATTATCCGAGTGCGGTTTATACGTGCTGCAGATTATCCGTGCATGAGTTTGCACTCACTTGATGTTTTCCGCGATCTTTTTTAAAGAAATTAAATCGGACACAAAAGCAGCAGGATATTTGCATTTTAATGCATGGCTACACCAGACCCATTATTTCGATTAGAGTCCCTTGGTAAAGTGGAATTATTTTATTTAACTGCTGACAAGGAATATTTCAAGTTAACTTGGACGCCTGATGGCTAGCTGAAGAGGGCAACGATCTGTGGCGGGAAAATGAACTCTTCGGTAATTTTAGGAGATTCTTCAGTGGTTAACTAATCATAAATTTATTAAAATTTTATCTGCGATCATTAAATGTATACTTCACATTGCGGAAGCGTAATGATTGCCGTGGATTCGCATGCAGTTGAATACGGCCCAAGGGAGCCGGAGATTTCGTCGTACTAGGGCATGCTTACGCCGCTTTGACTGGTCAAAGTCAAACTGGAGAGGAAATGAATAGTGGACGCAGATGAGTAGAAGTGAAGGCGATGGGATGAAGAAGTGGAAGCAGGTATGGCGTGAGTCATAGCCATGCACTTGCTTGCGTTGACAGTTTGCCATAACCACTGCTGGGCGATGGGCTCATCACGTGCCTATAGCCCTCTCGGGAGTTCTGTGTTCCTGTTTTTCAAGCATCGCAGAGTGCATGATCGCGCTAAGTGATCACGGATGCACGTCCCACTGCAGCTGCATCGTGGGCAGCTTGTGCAAGATGCGACGTGGTGCCTGACAGTGTTGTTTCCGACGTTGGGCAGTGAATCTGAACCATTCATGCAAACCACGCTTCTAAATCCATGATCTTGCAGCCATGGACACATGGTTTTCGGGAACCAAAGATGTACGAATTATGTCCACGCAGTGGTAAGAACACGACGGCAATGACGTTATCGCAGCTAAAACGATTGCAGTTGCGAGAAGATAACTCAATGATTCCGTAAAAAAATAAAAAAATAACATAAAATGAGCGTAGATAGTAATAGACTGATTGATTTATGTTAATGATGGAAGTAACAAGAAATTAAAGTGAAAGTTCCGATTACTTGTGTTTTCCGATCATTCGTGCTGCCCATACCCACCCACCGTTAGCCCAGACAATCAGGAGTGTACTGCATTCGAAATTTGGGTAGCAGCATTTAGATGAATATTTTTGGAGGTAGAATTTGATTTCAGATGCTGAAATTCAAGGGCATCACCTTTTTTCTTCTGAAAATGTTGTTTTTTTAACCGTGAAATGTAAGTGTGGGTTGGTGGGCCAAGGTAGGCTGGCTTATTTTCTTCCCTTAGGTTCGAATAAAAATGTGGGTTTTCATAAACATGGTACAAAACTGTAATATTTTATTCTTTTTCATTTTTTCGACAATTTTTTAAATCTATGGCAACATTACAGTAAAACTTTGGTTTTACGCAGTTGGAGGGACCGAAATATAGGCACTGTGTAAAATCAAAGTGTGTAAAAATCAAGAGTTGGTATTGAGGAGTAGTATAGTTTTCAGGATAACACATGCTCATTATTTTTAGAACCCTTAGTCATACACTTTTGTATGTATAGTTCTGATTTAAGTCAGAACTGGAACCAGAAAAAGTCTCATATGTGAGGTTTTATGCCAAAGGAGCATGAAATCCTTTTCAATCACGTCAGATATATGTTCCCCAGATTCAATTACTCATTTAAAGGCAAGAAAATGAAACCTGATAATCTTATTCACTCACAAGCAACACCACAAATGACGAGTTTCCTTAAGAGAAACAACGTTGCATTCCTGAACAATGTTTCCCTTGGTTGAATAACATAGTAGAATTGCTAGCATTTCTGGCACTAAGATTACTTCTGTTACCCTGGATAAATTTCGGAATGGTAATACTAAATGCTCGCAGAGAAGCTAGTTTTCGAAAATATTCTCATTAACAGCAGTTTACAGGAAATCCGTTTAACCACCTGCAGACAAACAAAGATTGGAGATTGAAGAAATGAGATATCTGAGGATAGTCATCCAAATTAACCCCATTAACAGGGAGCAAAATTTTGCGAATACATCACCAAGGCTTTACACCCTGCAGGCCTGGGTTCAAGTCCTGGCAGTAGCAGAAACTTATCAGAGATGGAATGAGAATCATCCCTACTTGAGTGTAATGTGGAGGGCACTTCCAGTGCAGCACTCTGTCCAGCAGATGGGACGTTAAGTCCTGGTCCCTTGGGAGCCTATCATTACAACCTGGCTAATCCTAACATAGGGTTCCTATCCCCCCCAGCCCTTACTTCATGGCGCTAATGACCCCAGCTGTCAGTTACCCCTTTCCAAAAAGCATACCATAGATAATACCATAGAGTAAGTATATTGTAGAGGGCTCACGGCATAGGAGAAAATCGTATCGACAGTTTTAATTCTCCTACAGCAGATAGATGGCATTGGAGGGGCACGCAAGGTGCGAGAGAGAGCGCGTTCAAGGTCTTTCCCTTTCCCTCGCCTGTCCCCTTTCCTTCCCGCCCTCACCTCTTCCTAACTCTCCCAAGCATCGAGGGAAGGGAAGACGATGTTTACATCGGGCTGAGAGGATAGGCTGAGAGGGCGGAATCGGGTCCTATAGGAGATTTCTTTTTTCGCCTGGTGAGCTGCGTCTTCCACGAATCTTCCCTCTTCTCTCTGCTTGGCTTTCCCCATTACTACTGAAAACACTTTTACAACATGCAGTGTGAATAAGTGTTTTAACTGTCTCATGCACTTCAAAGATTGCTGTCCGAAAGCCAAGCAGGAGAGAGAGGGAATTTTCAGGGGGGTCGCAGGCCCTATAAATATATATTCACAAAACTAAACGAATAGGCTATCAATTAGACAGGGTTACGGAAGTATTCACTCCACCACCACAGATGTTGATGAAATTGTGAGAGGAGATATGCTCGAATATCGAATGGACTTTGGAGGGGTTTTACATTTAGCAGTGTAATAAAATGCGAGACAGAATGATTCCTTTGACGAGGTGCCTTCCGCAATGCGTTAATGGAACATTGGCAAATTTGAGAGATAATATCGTCAATGGTATTTTGTCGGCAGACATGATGCTGAGCCACTTTGTGAAACTTTCTGAACTCCTTTTAATAAACCAAGGAAATATTAGCCATGAATTAGTTCCACGCTGAAAATTTGTTGCAAAAGCGGAGACACATTTATGATAATAGGAGTTGTTGGTTTGGAGATTCTTATTTCAGGAATAAAGGACATGTAAAACGTAAAAGCTTGCGAACAAATATACAAAAGAATTCACATTTATTTACATAAAAGCTGGTAGCAATTTTCCAAAACATTTTAATGCCTACAACGCGTTTTGGCTCACAGAGCCATCATCTGGTTCAAGACAGTGTCTTACATATAAACATAACATTTTTACCTTTGAGAAAAGGGGTTGGTGAGGATTTGACACGTTTGAAGAAGGGGTGGGAAACAGGCATACTGAGTGGAGAAAGTGGGAAAAGATACAAGTGAAGAGTTACGTGAAATCCACGTGGGGCTTGAGAGGAGTAAAAAGAGGGTTAGGGTAAAAAGAGATGCGGCGCACAGTGGTCCCAAATTGAAAAAAGCTGGCCAAAATTAATAACGGGGTAATTTTACCTAAAATTGCAACAAAAGTAATTTTGATCGTCTGAATCTGATTTTGGAATTATTTTTACGATATCTCTTCATTTTAGCATTTCATATCTTTCTACAACCAGCTTTTGAACGTCTCTTTGAAATTCTCATCTGTCCTCGAGCTTTGATTCCACTTTCTCAGGTACATATTTCAAGAAAACATTCTTCGCACAAAACGTGTCAGAATATTATTTGCATGCTTGATTTCATTCAGTCGAAATCTTAGTTTAAAATATTCCACGACATATTCCTTCTTCTTCACTTATAAATACTCTTTTCTCTCTGTATTTGTATTGTACACCGCAAGGTACGAAAAAATTGGCGGCACCCAGAATTCAAATTTAAGAGGTGTTTTTACGGCTGAAACGATTAATGTAATTTCTAAAAGTTGTCTCTTTCTAACCAATAACAAACCGGAAACTATGAGTTGACACTGAATAAAAGATATACAAGCTTATGTAGACTTGCCTCTGAGTTTCCGGCGTATCCTGAAATTTGAATGCCAAACATTGGCAAACCAAGAACTTTAGGCCCCTTTCAGACGCAACGGCTTTTCGCCGGCCGCCGTCCACGGCACCGCGCCGTGAAATTCAGGCATCTTTCAGACGAGACGACTTTCCGCCGGTCGCCGTTCACGGCGCGGCGCGCCGTTAAATACAGAGAACAGTACGGCAAGCAATCGGCACGGCCATCAGCGACATTTATTCAATAGTTCTCGAGTCGTTATCATGAATAGGAGCGAATTTTAAAATAATAATATAAATTATTATTTTAATTGTTTATCTATACTGCTGATATAAATTTTATCTATGCTGCTTATATATAAAATTTAGTTTGGGGAACCTCGATACAAATATGAAATCTGTAACTAGCCAATGAGTAACTCATTTGATAGGTTATTATTATTTAATTTCTATTATTACGGAGGCTTCCGCGGTTAGTTGATAGGTGATGGTTTTCCGGGTTAACACCGCGTTGATACATGTTTTGCGGACGACAGTTTCGGGCGCGTTCCAGCTCCCGTCTTTTTTTGGACCCGAAGACGGGAGCTGGAACGCGCCCGAAACTGTCGTCCGCAAAACATGTATCAACGCGGTGTTAACCCGGAAAACCATCACCTATTTAATTTATTTTTAAAATTATTTATTTAAGCATCATTTTTCATAAAATTGTTTTTAGACAAAGGAAACATAAAATTTCATTACTAAAGAAAGATAATGTAATGGATCTTAACACTTTCATGTGAGCTGGGTAGTGCATTATAGTGATTTTTTCATTCAGTCCGATTTTAGAATTTTTTATTGCTTACTTCTCAAAACATTATCTATCAGAAATTATTTCCAGTACTTTCAAATAATTAAAAAAATCAAACAGGAAGAAAAAAACATACAAAGAATTTTTAAATAACATAAAATATTGATAAAGTTGAAACCTTTCGCTGCATCCCAAATCCCAAAACACTATACCACTTCTCTCACAGAATAAGTTGACTGATTTGACGGCGTAGAATTAAGTGATGTCGGAGAATGAATTGATCCTGCTAGAGGAGAAGAAACTGCTCGCAACTGCTGTATCCTCTCCAGAATGTTCAATACCTCGATTTGGTAGTTAACTGTTTCCGCATCCTTGAGGTTATGCATGCTTGGTAGAGTTCCTTTAAAAAAGTTTAAATTACGAGGCTCCTCTTTTCCTCAGGCTCCACTTTTATGTCCATGTAGGATTATACAAAAAGGATCACCGAGTTACCTCGAGATATTTACACCACATATGCAACAAAACCTATAGAGAGTGATACCAAAAGGAGAAAGCGACCACCCGCGACGCCGAAATTAAGATCGATTTTTCGAACGTGCGGCACAGTTCGGAGCTTTCAGCTGTCCACGGGGAATACCGTGTTCGACGGACGTTGGAAAGTGAATTTTTTGCAAGTTAATTACATATAAGATATAATTTATTTAGTGCCACCTTCAATTTACATTTCATATAACCTAATTTCTTTGTTATAATTATCGATATTTATCGTCGATACGATACAAATTGTAGGACTGTTTTTCGTCGAAATTTTGTGTTTATTTGGGATTATAAGAAAAGGATCACCGTGCTATCTCAAAATATTTACATTAAATTACATCAAACGTTTTAGAGTGTCCATCAAAAGAAATCAAATACGACCATTAGAATCAACTAAAAATAAAAATCGATGTTTTTGCCGCGCGCGCAGTCCGCGGCAGCTCCCCGATTGTATGGAATGTCTAGACTCGGTGTAATTTACAATTGATATGTACATAAAGTCATATAGACTATTTTTGCGTACATCGTTAGTCTTATTACAGTAGAAGATCGATAATCCGGAATGCGTGGGACCAGACCCTTTCCGGATTAAAGATATTTCCGGTAAATAGATCTGTTCCCTGGATGCAGGCAACACTGCAATACGGAAAATATTTTTTTCCGGAACGTGCATTGGCATCAACAGAAATGATGTATTGCTGAGTAAGGGATCAAGAAAAACTCAATAAAATTCATGATGAAAGGCGTGAGAATCTTGGATATTTATTGAATATATATTATGGTGAGAATCTTGGATATCTATTTGCCATCTGTGATTAAAAAAAGGTTCAAAACATTTGAAAATATTCTTCGTCCGTAAATCGCAGAGGTACTCTTGATAAGGCCAACTGTAAATGAAATAAATATGGCAAATAATATTTTTACAATCCGACTGGAATATCAACATTTTGCCTCTCCGTATTTTTCAACATGCAGCTATCGCAAATTCCATGTCGTTTTCACGACTACTAGCATACATTTATCGGTAATTATCAAATCCTCCGATCGGAGGTAATCCCACTTCGAGTACGTTACCGTAAATAACAATCGAATTTGAATGTTAATTCTTCAATTTAATATTAATAGTCGCAGCTAATCTTTTAAGGGCGGAAAACGCGAGTATTTTGGAAAATCTACTTGGCATTAACTTCATAAACAATCATGTCACGGTTGATGATATTTTTCATAACTTCACTTCGATAGTGACACTTAAGGCTATTTATTATCCCCTGATCAAGTGGCTGGATTAGAGCAGTACAGTTCGGCGGCAAAAAAGACACTATAACATTCTCCTCGACGAGAGTTTCTGCTGGAGGATGAGCAGGGCAGTTGTCCAACAACAATAAAATTTTTGCATTTTCAGGCAGTCCAAGAGCCTTGAAATTTTTTCGGACCTCTTTGACAAAGTTAGTATGAAACCATTCCTTAAATAATTCTTGCGTAATCCAAGCTCGCTTATTGGCTCTGTAAATCACAGGAAACTGGTGTATACCCTTAAATACGCGTGGTTTTGCACTTTTACCGATGACCATGAGCTTGCATTTATGGCTCCCGGCAGCATTGGAACAGGCTGCGATGGTGACCCTTTCCATTGATTCTTTCGCTCCGCTCGCAGTCTTTTCATCGCGGCAAACGAACGTATTTCGGGGAAGACAGCGCCAGAACAATCCAGTCTCGTCCATGTTGTAAATCTGATCCGGTGAAAGATTATGTTCATCCACCAACTTTGCCAGCTCATTGACGTAATCTTCCGCAGCATCGTGATCTGCTGACAGTTTTTCTCCGGTAACCTTCAGATATCGAATGCCATGGCGCTGTTTAAATTTTTGTAGCCACCCTGTCGTATATTCGCACGGTGACGTGATTTGTAATTCCTTGTGGAAATATTTAGCTTTTTCCATTATTATTCCTCCGGAAATTGGAACTCCTTCACTTCGTCGCTGCCGGAACCATTCGTATACCACCTTATCCACTTCATTGTTACTCGGCCCCCGTATATTTCTTCTTTTGGAAATTCCGGCCAACGAGTCAGACTCCGAAACGAACTGCAAAAGTTTTTCTCTCTGTCCCTTAATGTCATAAATGGTCGATTGCCCGACACCATACTCCTCACGAAGCTTTAAAACACTAACACCTCGATCCAATTTTTTCAATAACTCCACTTTTTGTTGAAGGGAGAGAGTTTTCCTCTTTCTCTTGGATCCGATCGCTGCTTCCATGACCAATAGAGATGAAAATCAATCTATTGCAGGGTTATTCACTTAACGACACAAACTGCACAACGCTATCTGATGGCAAACGCCTTGTTACTGAAGCTGAAAAGAACTGACAACGAGACCCACGGAGTTACATTATGTTGCGAGAACTATTTCACGTGACCGACAAGGCGTGTCATTGGGACATTGTGAGTCATTTTTGACCTGCGGCGAATACAATGTCTTTGGGAGAAGGGTGGAGTGGTGCAGTCGACGTTTTCGACCAGTCCGCATGACTCATAGGGAGAGTCTTAGGGCCTCGCGGCGGGGGTCGCCCGCCCAACGACCAACTCGAGAATGCAATGCATGGTGGCCTTTCATTTTTCTCTTGGATTTAATTATCGCAATCTCAGGTTCAACCGCGGGTCATTAGGAAGGGTTAAATATGTTTTGAGAACATCTACTTGTGAAAAGGGATTGCCATATCCAATATTAAAACTACTAAAGGGCTCCCGCGATTGAAGCAACTGGTAATTTCGCTCGTAGATTTTCAAAAAAGGCAAATTTCTGATCGGAAAATAGTGCTTTCACCAGGGAATATGCCAGCTGAAAAAATGTGTTTTAAGCAATACGTTGATTCTCACTGCTGCAAAATGAGCGCATGCAGATTAAAGACGTCGATAGAATTCCTCTTCCTGACGGTCGGAGCTCATTGAGTGAAAAAGAAGGCAATCGTAAGAAAATAAGCAGTTATCATTCATGTTCCTTACAGTTTTATTTTAACTGCAAATCTCCTCGGATTAATTTGAAGTAATTTTGGGCGTGCGGCGCGCACAATGTAAACTTCAATCCACTTTCATCTCTCTACTGAAGTCCGGAAAGTTCGAGGAATATACATGGTACGTTGATTCCGTGAAATCTTTTGCGCGAAATCACTACATCTAGGGATCCCGGATCACGAAATGAAATATTTTACAGAAAATAACGGCAAATTAGTTGACTATATCTCTTGGGATTAGCGAGAAGACAGCCAGGCTCTGAGACGGCGATTTAACCACTTAGATAGCCATATTTTCGGCGATGCAACTTAAAAAATAGAAATTTTGAAAAACTCCGGGAAAACCTTCCGTTGTTTAGATCATTCCGTTAAATAGATTTCCGGATTATCGATCTTCTACTGTATTTACTTAATAGAATACACATATTTTAGCCTTTTTTCTCTATTTCTCCATTTAAATAAATGATTAGCTCTAGATAGGTTGATAGCTGTTGGACATATCGCACACGTAATAGCATGACTTGGATTTGGTAGAAAAGCGTCAACGTCCACTACAAAATCTCCCATCTCGCTCAAAAACACAATTTAAAATATGGGAACGATGAAATATTATTCATGTCCGCATTTCTTCGCCGATCACGCTACTCTGAATTCTATAGAACAACGCGGCGGACGGCATAAGTCGACGCGTCCGAACAGTCCAATACACCACAGTGTTCATTTCACGCCGTGGACGGCGTACGCCGGGCCGGATTGAAATGGGAGCCGTGGATACCACGGCGGCCGTCCACGGCGTGATTCGACTCGTCTGAAGACACCCATTGCTAACTATGGTTATTTAAAGGCATTGTGCCGTGCCGTGGACGGCGGCCGGCGAAAAGCAGTCACGTCTGAAAGGGGCCTTAATTATCTGCACAGAAGAAGTTTCTCGAGTTCGCCGTGTTAAAACAGTTCGGAGCACAGCTCTTATTCACTAAAAAAAATCATTAAATAAAACTGAGTGTGAAATATTCACCACATCCATGCAATGGCTCTGGTGAGGGAGGCCGTCATCCTCATTCCATTATTATAAAAAAATGCACTTGCAAGACGCACGCTCCCTTGGTAGGTTTAGGTGAATTTCTCCCTCCGAATTTCATCCTATCTACGTCTTTGGGCTGTTGAAATGATCCTATGAACAATTCTTGGCGTTAGGGAGCATTTATTTCTCTTTGCGCTAAGACCATATTTCGGAATAACGTGCCAACAGCACTGTACAGCATGTAAGGGATCCCTTCTCTATAAAAATATGAGGAAAGTTTTGCAGAGAAAAGCATCTTGTGGTTACTGTAAGAGTCTCGCATAGTGACGTAAGTAGTCGCTTTTGATCACTCAATATGTTTCTTAGTAAGAGAATGAAAACCGGCCCTCCTTGTTTTCATGAATATTTGAAGGTTAGTGCACAAACGAGAAGTGTGCATACGATAGGCGTGAAGCACTAAATGTATGTAATCTTACAGGATGTAGAATTATGCTATGTATACACCATGCAAGTTTGACCACCGATATAGGTATATTTGAGCGATTTGTCTCCCGCCTGCCAGCCACCCTCAGCGGAGCGGTGCACCGCTCAACTTAAAACCCTCTAGATGTCGGATAGGCAAGTATAAGCAGGATTTTTTTTCTCCACCTTGTTGTACATACTCTTTCCAAGGATTCAGCATAGGAATCTTCGAGGAGCACGGAGGAGCACAAAACTATATCGACACATTTGACTAAAAATAGGCCCAAAAATAGCAAACATCATAAATAACTTAATATTGTTATAATAAATTCTGAAACGAGCAGAAAATACTATAATATTGTGAAAAAATATGCAAACTTACCGTAGTAAAATTGATAGATGAATCCCATGAAATTAAAATAGTCATTTATTAAGTTGAATTACCCTAAAATGGACTATTTCTACGCCTCGGGCGTTTTAGACTGAACGTGAACATGCCCATGTTTGACGGGTAGCACAGGTCAACATAATGATTACACAGACCTAACGGGTACAAAATATTATAGGCCATATCCTGTAGAATCCGAATACATAATTCAAAACTTCCTCGTGAAAAGTCGAAAAAATGACTTTTGGCCAGCTTTTTTCGATTTGGGACCACTGTACGTTGTGTCGTTAGAAATGGAGTGGTGGGAGTAAGTAGCGAAGCAGGAAAGAGGCGGGGGAGAGGATTAGCCAAAGGGAAGCTGAGAAAGGAGTGAGAATTGGCAGGAGTACTAAGAAGGGATTGCAGGCCGATGAAAATGGTCAACACAATACCGGAGAGAGGGTGGGCGGACGGAAAAAAACAATGTGGAGGTTGGAGTTGGTTAAGGAGTGGGCGAAGAAAGAATTTGACCATTTGTTTTCGGGAAAGGGCTCCTAAGGAGATGAGAGTGGGCGACAAACACTTGTTCATTCATTAGAATATTTGTATCAATTTTTACTATTCCAAATTGTTCTAAAACATCAAGCCTTGTGCCCTTACTGAAGGGGTGGAGAAAATTCTGGTTGAAAATGACAAGATTGAAAAGTCTGTACCAAATTTTTGGCGAGAAATTACGTTTTATCCCAATCATCCTGCACCTTCTATGTTCTTTCATTCTGATAATGAAACTTCTGCCTGTTTGACCAATGTAACGCAAGTTGCATGATTTACAATTAACTTTGTAAATGCCGCATTGATTCCGGATGCCGGGTTCCATTTTGCCTTTGTTACGACACAGAACTTCACCGAGAGTGCAAGGGTTGTAGAAAGAAATATTGAATTAATTTTCGGGGAATTTGTTTGCAAATCTGTTGGAAAGGTCTCCCACAAACAATGATCGGCACCAATTTTTAGAATTCTCTTTGATGGGGGAAGGGAACAAAGCTGTGAAATGGGTCGCGCTTTCTGCTGGTCGCTGACTGCATTTAAAAGTAGATTGACCAATATATGTAAGAATGAAAGGAGGATAACTTTTGGGAGGTTGGATGGCATGAGTAACTCAAAATGATTGTATCACAATAGGAAGGGTTTCTGTGTACAACAAATTCATGTTTGTCACCAACTATGGATATGGAGAGATCGAGAAAGTTTAGTTGCTTTTTGGATTCTATTTCTACTGTGAACGTAAAATTAGGATGTTGAGCATTTAAAAGACTGAAAATTATATAATTGTCTGACAGTTCCGATCCAGCGGCAAATGATGTAGTCAACATAACTGCACCAGAAGATGTTAGATAAGATAGAATGCCCGAATCAAATAATAATTGGCGTTCTGAATTGTCCACAAATATTTCGCCTATTACAAGTGTGAGGGGAAACCCATCGCAAGGCTGTCTGTTTGGTGATAAATATTCTTATTGTAAAAAAAAAAAATTTTGGTTGGCACGCTGTTCCATTAGACAATTAAGTTCACAAGACACACTGTTGTCAATGTTGTAGTCTCTCAGTAAGTCTCTCAAAGTAAAAAGTTTTTTTGTACAGGTAGAGAAGTAAATAGATTTTTACGTCAAATGAAACTAGCTTGGAGTTGGATGGTAACGTAAGGTGTTGAAGTTTCTGTGACAAAATGATGGAGCTATTCATACTATATTTTGGTGAAAAACCAGTCAATTGCCCAAAGATGATATTTAATTTAGGGGCTAACTTATAAAATTAGAGCAGGAAGATAACACTTTTTTCAACACTTTTTTGGAATCTATCTATTGGATCACGGGGGAGAATCACGAATGAGGTATCCTCCAACACATCATCACATTTGGCGATGTATGAGACTTTATTACGGATTAGCACACTGTTCCTTTTTTCAGCTTTGGAAATAATCAAATCTTCTTCGCTTAGGTTTTAATTGATTGATCAAAATAAACTTGGTTGTGATTTATTTTCATACGGTGAGATGTGATGACATTTCAGCCACTCAGAGGAAGTATCTCCGGAAAGGCTCGTCGACAGGTCGGTTGCAGTTTGGACTAAAAACTTTATGTTGCATGATCTCTGCCTTCCCTTCGAGTTTCTACCGCGTCCGTTGGCTTTTAGCGAGAACAGTTTCGTCAAAAGCCAACGGACGCGGTGAAAAGCCGAAGAGAATGCATAGATCATCTGATGAACACCTCGAAAATCTTCGAACCTGCTTCATATTGAATGATGGAAACAAATCCTGTATTAGTGTTGAAAATCCATATTGTAATGGATAACTTGTTATCAAAGGCAAAAAATAAGTTTTTACTGTTACATTGTGTACGAAGAACAATCCATATCTAATGTACATACATAGAATCAAATATTTTGTAACCATTAATGAATGAATGACTCAAGATTTTAATGCGATGACATATTTTAGCCTACGGATTAGGATTCCCCATGAGGCCTACGATGCAAATTGTATTTGCAGTTTCGATTCAAAGAACTACATAACAGGAGGTTTAATTCCAAAAAAGGGGAGGGCGGATGGTTTTCAATTGCCACATTTTTCTAGTGCCGCAACAACTTACAATCTGAGCATGCTAAAAATACTCCATTTGTTATATAAATACTCACCGCGTAAAATATACCTTTGGATATTTCGTTTTTCGACCCCTGGCAGAAGGGATTCATATCCCGACGGCAAGAATTTATGCAATGAGTAAACCCGGGCCTAGTACCGGCAATATTTGTTTTACTTTTCAGAACCTCAACTAAAAGTAAACAGACTCACGCTTAAAACAAAACTTTCCTCAAATGACAATGCGTCTTGTTATTGGAGGTCTTAATACTATATTTTGGTGAAAAAACAGACAATTGCCTAAATATGATATTTAATTTAGAGGCTAACTTTTAGGACGGTGAGCCTATGCACGAAACCACTGGGCGAACACGCGTTATCTTTATGAATCTTCGGAGGACCATAAAATCTTGATGGCTGAGGATTCATCTGAAGTAACTTCTTTTTCCCACTGTCGCTGAATAAATTAGAGCAGGAAGATGAAGCTTTTTTTAACACTTTTACATCGCATGTAATGCTAACGAGTGTACAGCTGGCACACTTGCATGACAGAAGCCCATCAGTGCACGATTCGTCCAATAGGCCGGAAGAGAGTGCAGATCAAGGCTGGCGACTGCAGAATTTAGTTCTTGAAAACATTTTTAACAATCAAAAGCTATGAATTGCCATATATTTTCTAGTGCCCCAACAACTTACATTCTGAACATGCTAAAAATACTCAATTTGATATTGATGTGTAAATGATCACCGCGTAAAATGTATCTTTGGATATTTCGTTTTTCGGCCCCTGGCGGAAGGGATTCATATCCCGACTGCAAGAACTCAAGCAATGAGTAAACCCGGGCGTAGCAGCACCCGCTATTTGTTTTACTTTTCAGAACCTCAACTAAAAGTAAACCGACTCACGATTAAAACAAAACTTTCCTCAAATGACAATGCATCTTGTTATTGACGAGACGACGATTATCACAACAATGATCAAATTAAGGTTTCAAGGAAAGACAAAACCATACATTAGATGATCCCCGGCCCCATACTTAAGACCAGAAGTAGAAACCTGGTGGAGCCGAAAGAAACCTTTTCATTTTCGACGTGGTAACAGAATGGGCCATTACTCATCCTGCTATCAAGCAAACAAATCAAGGTCACCGACCACCCCTATTCCCAAAAATGCTACCGCTGATGCATACCTCTTTGTGTTCATTTGCTTCTGCACGCTTAAGGATTCATTACCAAATACTTTTAAGCTTTAGTTACCAACTGCGGTGAAGAGGCTATGACCGTTGGCGAAAGGCAAACAGTGCATTGTTTTCAGTGTAGGGATCCAATCTCGCATTCCTATTTTATTATAATATTCCGGCACTTGGTGTTGTAAATAACATCTACACTTCACCAAAGTGAGGTATTTCCTAACTGAAGTTCTGAAGCACACTACTCGAAAGGTATTTCATTCGATATGTTGATCGTTCAACGAAGCGATGAACATCAATAAGATTTATATGTCTCTTGAAGTGAAAACATCTTCCCTCACGGAAAATCTCTTCCTCGTCAAAACAAGCTCGCCTCGCCAACCTATCTGATGGCAAAACGAACTCCTTAGGAGGCGGGAGCTTTCAGCGTAGACCCAGGCCAGTAAGGAAAGCCTAACGAGGTGCGGCCATTAAAAATTCATAACTCCCCTTGTAATAGAGATAAAGTTACAATTCTTTCACCAAAAATAAATTTATAGTTTTGTTCAAATTTGATATGCAGCATATATGGACCTATATCGTAAGATACCAAAGTTAGTAGGCGATTGATTATTACCCTGCAAAATTCCAGATTTTTCGTCCGAAAGATATATAAACACACATAACAACATTGAAACTGAGTTATAAACAAATTAAAGTTTACCAGTATGGAAAAAAATGTGCTATAAACATTTCCTGCAAGTTTCAACTTTATACTAAGAACAGTCTGCCGGAAAATGGATTAGGAATATAAACTCGGAAAAGTCAAGTAACTAGCCGAAATTCGAGAAAATATTTTTTATAACAATTGTTATAAACAAAATCGAATAATTAATGTCTCCACTAAAAGCAGCAACCCTATCTGCTTCAGAATATATTTTTATACTTTTGGAACGAGCAAATTTAAAAAATTGCCAAAATTGTTCATAGCCATCTGGTTAATTGTTCTAGAACTACACCAAAAACGTATACGTTTTTTGTACGTGTGGTGAGCTCTCTATATATACTTACTCTATGATAATACGGAGCAGCACATAGGACCCAGGATATTCAGAAATTCAGATTTTTCCGGTGTAAAGATCACTTTTTTTAATTGAGCTATTTAAATAACCATGCAACTGCCGTCATGCCGCCAGTGATGTGTAAAAAAATTACTAATATTCTGGAACAATTTTCCCTCTTTATAATTTTTACTCATTAAAAAAGCATTTTCCCATGAAAATTTAACATTAGTAGATTGAATCTACCGGGTATAGCTTCTCTGTCGGCATTCTTCTATGGATTCAGTGCCGGGACCTTCGACTCACAAGACGTGTGAGTCATCTTCACGAAATATTTTGCTTCCCCATGTCTGATAACAACACCGGACACTTTTTATACTTCGATTTAATGGTGCTAAGCCATTCCTGAGTTTAAAGAGACTGCCTTATCACTCACGTCTTGAATTTGACTTCAATGATTACATGACAATTGACGACGCGAGTTATTCTCTGAGGGCATTAACTCCCGTTCCATTAAAAATAAACGCTTACCACCTAGCCACCTTTTGTGATAATGTTAACATTTCCAGCAATCACCTGTCTTAGTCAAAAGTAGATACGCATACACGCTACATACACGTTACATACGCTGCACGTTATTCTGTATGTACACGTTACACACGCTGTACGTTACGCTACACGTTACATATGCTGCCGTATCTTTTAAGTTTCAATATCCTTCTACGGCAAAGTTGAACTAAGAGCGATATTTGCGTTCATAAAAGAGCCTGAAATATTACTGAAGAGGGCGCAGGGGGAAGCAATAATTAGATTCGCGATGTTTTTAGTTTCACGCTCAACAGCGTGATGTCATTTCAACCGTTCCTGTATTCATTTTTGCAACTCATTGAGACGAATAAATAACCTAACTTCATATTACTCCAGTCGGGATTTTCAAATCAACTCAAAAGACAACTGTGTCAAATCAAGATTGGCGGCCTCTTTGGGCCAGGGGTTATGCTGCACAAAATCTAAAAACTGTAAAATCAAGAAAAGATGTAAAATCGAAGTTTCACCATGGCAATTCCCTATGCTTTCCAGCCGGACTTGAGTGTCGCTATGTAAAAACAAGACTTGATGTAAAATCAAAGAGCGTAAAATCGAAGTTTAACTGTATTATTAAACTTGCTGTTTACATTTAATTAGAGCTGAATAGCCAGAAAGAGTGTTGAATTATCACAGTTCATAAAAATTCATGCTGCTGCTGAGTTTCATTAATATGAATGTTAATGCTAGAAATCATCATCACTGGTCAACAACCCTAGGATTGGTTTGACGCAGCTCTCCACTCAGTTCTCCTACCAACTTATCTTTTCACACCTACGTATTTCTTCTCTTTCACATCCTTCTTTACTTGTTCCATATATTTTGTTCAAGGTCTTCCTTTTCCGTTCTTGCCTTCCACTTGTCCCTCGACGATTGTCTTCATCAGGCCATCATGTCTCAAGATGTGGCCTACAAGGTTGTTCCATCTTCTTGTTAAGGTTTTCATGAGGCTTCTCTTCTCTCCTACTCTTCTTAGGACTTCCTCGTTACTGACTCAGTCGATCCATTTGATCTTCATCATTTTTCTTTAGCACCACATTTCGAAGGCCTCTATCCTTGCTTTCTCCACTGCGGTCATTGTCCATGCCTCACTTCCGTATAGGAGCATACTCCAAATATAGTTTCTTACAAATTTTTTCTCTACTTCCATATTTAAGTTTCCCGCTGTAAGCAGGTCTCTCTTTTGGTGAAATGCTCTCTTTGTCTGAGCTATTCTGCTGATTATTTCTTTCTTACTTCTCCCATCACTAGTTATCTTACTTCCCAAATAACCGAATTCATCCACCTCTATCAGTTTTTGCTTCCCTATTTTAACCCTTTCGCTGCTGTTCAATCTCCGGAAACCTTCTCCTCACATGCAGCGAAAATGTTAAAATGCGTTTCCTGGCCCATGGAGCAGGTACTTCCAGGATGGGTGTGGTACACCCTTCGAAGGGTCGCTAATCCGCGACCCTATCCTCGACGAACTCACCCTCGCAGGACCGTCTCATCGGCCCTACCAGCGGGGGCCCTACCTCCGGAAAAGTGATTGCTCTGACTACAATTTGAAAATCAATCAATCTATCCGACCATCACAAAATGATTGTTTGCATCACACTCCTGCAAATCAAGCAATCAAGTACGTCTTTGAACCGTGTTTCTGCGATGAAAAATAACGATTTTGTTAACTTTGCAACAAAACGTGGCTGCGGACCACCGGAAAACGGCCATTATATCAAAGTTAACAAAATCGTTATTTTTCATCGCAGAAACACGGTTCAAAGACGCACTTGATTGCTTGATTGGCAGGAGTGCGATGAAAACAATCATTTTGTGATGATCGGATTGATTGATTGATTTTCAAATTGTAGTCAGAGCGATCACTTTTCCGGAGGTAGGGCCCCCGCTGGTAGGGCCGATGAGACGGTCCTGCGTGGGTGAGTTTGTCGAGGAAAGGGTCCTTGATTAGTGGGTCCCTTCGAAGTGCTTCGGCGAAAGTGCTGACCGCATGGCAGGGAGGAAGAAAAACTACGTCCACCGCAGTCTGCCGTGCGGACGTACTAGGTACGTCCACAGCAGTGAAAGGGTTAATGTTAGTCTTGACTTCTTCTCTTCTGCTGCATACTAATATCTTGGTTTTCTTCGTGTTTCTTTTCAGTTGATATTCACCCATTACCCTACCCATATTAACCAGGGTATTTTTCAAATCCTTCTCTGTTTCTGCTCTAACAGCTATGTCATCGGCAAATCTTAGCATGCTAATTTTTTCTCCATGGATATTCACACCCAATGCCTTTTCTTTGATTTCATTAATGGCTTTCTCAATGTAAACGTTGAAAATTACGGTGACAATGTACAGCCTTGTCGCACTCCTTTCCTAATTCTTGCTTCTTCATAGCTGGGCCCTGATTTTATCACCGCTACTTGGTTTTTGTATAACTGTGAATGATTCTTCTGTCATTGTAAAGAACCCCAATTTCCTTTAGGATTCTAAGCATTGTGCTCCAATCCAGGTTGTCTAATGCCTCCTCTAAGTCCACGAACGCAACGAACGTTGGCTTGTTCTTTTCCATTCTCTTCTCTATGAGCAGTCTCAGGGCCCATATTGCTTCCCTTGTGCCTTTGTTTTTTCTGAATCTAAATTGGTCCTCATCCAAAAACTCTTCTGCTCTTCGTTCTATTCTTCTATAGATGATCCTTGTCAGTATCTTCGGCGCATGTGTAGTTAGGCTTATGGTCCTAAAATCTTCGCACTTCTCCGCTCTTTTCTTCTTAGGAATAGGGATTATAATGTTCCTCTCGAAGTCCTTTGGTATCTCACCTGTAGAATAAATTTCACTAATGATTTTGTATAGCTGGTTCAACATCTTCTCTCCTGCATTTTTTATTAGCTCTGCGGGAATATCATCAATGCCAGACGCTTTATTTATCCTAAGGTCTCTTACAGCCGCATCAAATTCTGATCTTAAAATTGGGGCTCCCATGTCATCGGCATCCACTTCCCTCTCGCTTTCAATAGCATGCGTTCTTAGGCTGCCTCCTTTGTACAAATCTTCCAGATATTCCTTCCATCTCTTCCCTTTGTCTTCGTTTCCAATCATCAGTTCTCCGTTTTTGTCCCTAAGGGTATTATATCTTACACCCCTTTCCTTAACGTGGTTCCTCGCTATCCTATAGGCGGCCTCTACTTTTCCATGTTTAAGATTGTGTTGTACATCTTTACAAATATTTTTCATCCACGTTTCTCTAGCCTTCCGCGCTTTATGACATATTTCGTTCATTATTCTCTTGTAACAATTCTGTCCTTCCTCTGTTTTCGCAGCCTTGTATTTTCTTCTTTCTTCAATGAGATCTAATACTTCCTGCATGATCCATGGTTTTTTCACAACTCTTCTTTTACCAAGAACTTCCTCAGCTGCTGCCTGCAGACCACTTCTAAGGGTTTTCCAACTCTCTTCCATTGGTTTGTAGGTCGTATCCGCCCCTATTTCATTTTCTACAACCTCTTTAAAAGCTAGTTGATGCTGAACCTCCCTCAATTTTTCAACCTGCCATATGTTTTTCATGGCTTCCTTCAACTTTTTAAATGTAAGGTGGCATTTCATCATAACTAAGTTATGGTCACTATCGATATCTTCCCCTGGATAACTGTTGCAGTCCTTCACCTGGTTCCTGAATCTTTGTTTCACTAGAATGTAGTCGATTTGGAATCTTCTAAGGTCTCCTGGCATCTTTCTCGTGTATCTTCTTCGCAGGGGATTTTTGAATTAAGTGTTGGCAACCACTAGCCTGTGCTCAGTGCAGAATTCAAGTAACCTTTCTCCTCTTTCATTTTGGTTACCTAACCCATATTTCCCAGTTATTGTTCTGTCTTTACCTTCGCCAACGACGGCATTCCAGTCACCTAAAATAATAAGATTTTCTTCCCCTCTTGCATGCTTGGTAACTTCTGCTTTATCTTGGTAGACATCTTCTACTTCTTCATCTTCATAATCTGACGTCGGCATGTAAACCTGCACTACTACAGTAGCTACGGGTTTAGTATCTATCTTCACCATTACTATCCTTTCATTAAACTGCAGGTAGCTTTTAACACACATCCCGGCACTTCTTCTAAGCATTATGCCTACTCCAGCATTACTATTTAGCGATCCTGTGTGTAGATTCTGTAGCTTCCACTCCAAAAGTCTCCTTCTTGGGGCCACTTCATTTCGCTGATGTCTAATACGTCGAGGTTCATTCTTTGCATCTCCATCTTCTCTTCTCTAGCCTACCGCAGGTATGAAGTGATCTAACGTTCCATGTTCCTATCCTTAACATTCTATCACCTTTGACCGATGTACCCTCTCGAGTAGTCCCCGCCCGGAGTTCCGAATGGGGGAGTAGTTTACCTCCGGAATTAGGAAGATATGCCACAGTGTTTCAGGCAGAAATTTTTGCTATCCTAACCTGTGTGCACGCCATTGAGGAGACAGGTCTCTACAGGAGATCAATCCATATATGCACCGATAGTCAGGCTGCTCTAAAAGCCCTGAACTCACCTTGGTGCAGGTCTAAACTATTGGCTGAATGCTACAAGGCACTCAATATTTTGGGCAGCCATTGTAAAATAGAACTTTTCTGGGTACCGGGACATTCAGGTATCACCGGAAATGAGAAGGCAGATGAACTGGCCAAGGCCGGCGCTGAACAGAATCCAATTGGCCCAGAACCAATTGTGCCAGTTGCCCCCTCAATGGGGATGGCTGTAATCAAAGTGTGGGGATCAACCCAACACTTAAAGATCTGGCGAGAAACACCGGGTTTACGTCAGGCAAAAACCCTTATAGGAGAGATCTCTCCTAGACTAGAGAGAAGACTTCTTCTTATGAACAGAAGTCAAGTGCGGACGGTAGTAGGCCTGCTTACGGGACACTATCACGTAATGAGACATATGCACCTACTGGGGGCAACGGACTCAGATAGATGTAGATGGTGCGAGATGATAGAGGAAACAACCACCCATCTAGTATGCGAGTGCCCCGCAATCATGAGGACTCGATATAGGCACCTGGGCTCACCTTTTATAGAGCCCAAGGAAGTAAGAGATCTTCCCATTGGGGACCTCTTGTCCTTCATCAAGGACATTGGCCTCTCTGGGTGATCCATTTACGGTGGGTAGCACAATGGACCTACAGTAGGGCGGATCGGAAAAATCGATTTTTTTCAAATCCATCTGGCCCAATGAAAAAAAGTTGTGGGACCGATCAAAAATAAGGCCAGAAAAATTTGAGACCTCTAGGTGAACCCCTGACCCTCGCTCAAATGCAATTTAGGGGGGGAGGGTCAAGATTCGAAAAATGTAATATTTTATGGTCATTTCTTATAGATTTTGCCGAGTTACTGCCCTTATAGGACCAAAATTTCATGCATTTTGACGTATCTGCCACCGTTTAGCCACAAAATGCCTAATTTGAGTCCACGTCCGCAAAGAAAATATGTATTCCAACGCCCACGCAGCGTCGCGGATACAAGAGCCGCAGGCCGATCCCCTCCCCTCCCCGCTCGCTTCACCCCTCCCACGCCTCCAATACAGCAAAATTCATTCCGCGTATGCTGCTAGGAGGTCGTTTATCTTTGATAATATAAATCGGAAGATGGTAGAAGGTAATAAAGGAAGCTTAGTGAGACGACTTGTCCCTTATTAGGCGCCTCGTCGGGGTTAAACAAATCAATGTTACCAACTTTTAGAGAAGTGATGAAATAGTTTTAGATCCGAGAACGCAGGAAAGGAGCCTACGGTCCATGAAAAGGCCTCTCGAGTGGCTTTAAAGGTGTGTTAACTTCGGATATGCGCTCCAATTTCGACTTTGTCCGACAGATGTGATTAAATGGATTTTGGGCGAATGCCGCTCGCGTCCCCTCCCCTCAAGCCTCTCCCACGCGCCAAATGCACCAAAATTCACACCAAGTGCGTCTTACTTCGTTAGTCTAAATATTTAATGCTTCACTATCGTCTGTGGAGGAACAATCACGAAAGAATTTTTCAAATACCTGCTTTCTAAAATATAATTATAAACATTCTTATCAATTTAAAACTCAAAAATCAAATAAATTATGATAAATGACAAAAAAGTTTTGTTTAGCATTTCACTACCAGCTGGTACCATACGGTACCACTGCGCGTTAACGGGTTAACATCTCAATTAATCTTTGAAAATGACAGAACAGTAAATATGTAATTGCGTTCACCACACTGTAATTGATACCATGCCAGTGATGTTCAAGTTGGGTAATTATTTACTCAAGTGATGTAAAGCAGACTCCTGATTATCCGGCTGCATTTTATCAGGCTTACGGATTATTCGTGCACGAGTTCACAGTCCTTCAAAGTTTTCCGCGATCTTTATAAAAAAATAAAATCAGACGAAAAAGCACCAAGATACATATTTTCAGTTTTTAAAAACAATGCTACACCGGGCTAACTGTTCCAATTAGAATCCACTTCTTAAAGTGGAAATGTTTTATCTCTCTGCTGACATGGAATGTTTCAAGTTTACTTGAACGTCTGCTCTAGCATTGTAGATGACGATCACTAGTGGAAAAAAACTCTTGATTAATTTTAGAAGATTCTTCAATGGTTAATCATTCATACATTCAGAGAAATGTTAATTATAATCTCCAATTTATATTTCATATCTCTAACTAGCAATTATTGCCGTGGCATCGCATGCGGTTGAATATGGCCCAAGGGAACCGGAGATTTCTTTGCACTCGGGCATGTTTACGCCGTTACCACTCAAGGCCAAACTGGAGAGAAAGAGAATGGTAGAAGTGAAAGCAGCGGGGGAAGCACAAGTAGAGATAGCACGAGTCATAGCCAGGCACTCGCCTGTGTAGACAATTTGCCTTAAGCCCTGGTTTCCTATAACTGCTGCTGCGCAATGGCGTAATTGCGCACCCGTTGCCTTCACAGGAGTTCCATGCTCCTCCTTTCCAAGCATCCCGGTGCGGGATCGGGCTCAGTGATTACGGAACCTCATCTTGCAGCAGTTGCACCCCAGGCAACTTGTGCGAGACGCAACCACTCGGCATGGTGCCTGTCAATGTAGTTTCCAACGTCGCCCAGGGGTTTCCAAGTGGATTCGTGCAAAACACTTTTCTGAATTTGTCACCTCACAACCACAGGCACGTCACATTTAGCAGTAGGAATATGAGTTCAATCACGCAATCACGTTATCATGCGAAAAGATCATCGTCAGGATGAGAAAGCTCTTAACTAGTGATGGGTCGGTTCGATTCCTCGATTCTTCGATTCCTCGATTCTCGACCAAGAACCGGAATCGAAAACGAGTACTTGCCAAGGTGAAAAATCGATTCCGATTCCAGTAGTACTTCAAACCACAAAATATACGACCGCGTTTCCAACATTCATTTGAACTTTCGCGCCACGTAATCGTGATAACAAAACACACATCTTCTAGGGAAGTGCGAGTAGTCGAAAATTCAAGTCGAGTCGAGTAGTTGGTACTCGACTCGAGCGTTTCGAGTAGCATTACGGATGTCGAGTCGAGTAGTTAAGGTTACAGAGCTTTCGAGTCTAGTAGGCCCAGCGATCTTCCGACAGGAAGCGCTATCATGAAACTCATGCAGTTTTTAAAGCTGATAAGTCATTCTAATGCCTTGGTCTGGTAGTTTCAGCTTGCCGAATACACTATAGTTGTCGAAATGGGCCCCGAATACCTTTACGGCAGCCGCGGCGGCCGATCGTCTTCCTACCCGGCGCGCACTGGTCCGAAATCGGAAAAAGCTGGAATAAAGTCCAAAATGACCTTTTTGGGGATAGAGACTTGAAACGTGGCGTAAATACTCATAAACCATTACCAGATATAGATTTATATGCCATTTTACATACATACGACTCTTTAGTGAGATACAGTGGCCCAAACATGACCAATTTTTCAATGCCACGCGAGATATCGTTTTTCCTAAAAAAATCTTTGAATTTATCCAGGTGGTTTTGCGTTGGTATGAGTTTTATAGAATAAGAAAACAAAATATTCCTGGACCTGGTGCTTTTCCTGTATTTTCAATGACTTTTGAAGATTTTGGCTCTCATCTGTCTGGTTCACAACAAAAATGGCCGACCCGTTTTTCACGTGAAATTTGACATAAAGTAGACATTATCTTTCGTTTACGAAAAATATCACTCGAAAAATTTGAACTACAATATAAAGTAAAGATTTCTTAAGATTACTTAGTAGAAATCTTGGAAAAAATCTTGCGACGAAGGAAATTAGAGCGATTTTTTAATCGCGCGTCAAGGATGACCTACACGCCGCAGACCTCCGAGACTCGGTAACTGAGGCCGATTTTTCAAGTTTTTTAAAACATTAGCCTTGAAAATCGTCATTCAAAGCATGGATAATCGTCTTAATTGACTTAAAACACTAAACTGAGAATGTTATAAAGGATTATGTATAGATCGACTAGGCCAGTAGGCGCATTACTCGAAAGAAAATACTAAGGATTGGATATTTTTCGGAACCATCCCACGCATAAGAAATATGGCTCGGGTATTGAAGTAAAGTGAAGAAATTAAGTCAGCATGCTTAAGAGAGAGAAAAAGGAACTATTTCCATGAAAGGCAACAACTGATACCCTTATTCCCTTTCCACCTTCGCCGAGGTGAGTCGCGCGGAAGGGGGAGTTTTCTTATCACAAGGCATCTTTTAGCCTTTTTTTATTACTGCGTCTGTCCGATGTGAATTTCATTTGTAGAGCTTAGTTTCATTCTTGAACTTAAAAAAAAGCAAGAGATTTTAACGCTGATTAAATGACGTGAGAAGTATAGAATTTTTTTGGCTCTACAAAACTAAAATTTTATTCTATAGTTAGTTCGCTTCGTCCACTTGAATTCCATGAAGATTCAAGATCCAAATAAATCATTCATACAATTTTTAATAAAAATTCCAAAGTCTCCAAAATCTTGCAATTTTGGTAGGAAAGTCACACAAGTGTGCAGCAAAAGCCAATTTTCTGCAGGTAGTAATACTGTAACATATGGAGATGGCTGCCTGGCATATGACATACCTGCTGATATGGCATACCTGCTGGCTGAGCATGTAAAATAATTGGATTTTCTGCTTGAGAATTTGAAAGGGCCAAATATTACATGATTCATATACTTAGTATGTAATCTTTATTATAGCTGCAAAAATTACTATACTCAGGGGTCTCCCTTGTAGTTTGGATATATATTATATGGTCGACATATTACTTGGGGTTAATTAATTTCAATTTTCCCTATAGAACAGTTGAAGACACATTAATTTTCATTCATCTCCTACTTCTGGCAATAACCATGAACGATCCTCATTATATTTTCCTTTTTACATTCATCATAGAAAATTGGAGTAGAATATATTGTAGTATGCATTGCTGTAATGCCTGGTTCAGAAATTATCATACTCCACTCCACTCGATACTCGCGAGTAATTTTCAACTCGACTCAAGATCAAAAAGTGCTACTTGGAAATCCCTATTATATTCCGAGGGAGCAAATGCAGACTAGGGAGCTTGTGACAGGTATATAGTCAGGATACAGTGATGCATTTGGAAAAGTGTCCAAAGTCACCATAGCAAACCCTGTTGAAGCTGAAGTGGAAGATTATTTATCATAGATTAATGCACCACCAAATTCCTTCCCTGGGAAATACTGAAAGACTTGTATCTCCTACCCAGGGCTGAAAGTATTAGCGAAGAGGTTTCTTGCCATACCGCCATCCACTGTGTTCAGTGAAAGACATTTAGTTCTGCAGGAAAAATATGTGATGTAAAATGCAACAGGCTTTATCCTGACAGAGTGAAGATGCTTTGCTTTCTGAGCAAAAATTTGAAGTCTGTAAAAGGAGACTAAATTTGTGAGACATTATTGATAATGATAAGATATTATCAATAAAAGATAGATATTAAAGAAGATACTTTTATTTTAAATTTAAACATGAGTGCTAATATTCTAAAGTAATACCTATCATGTAACACCACTTTTCAGGTATGTTCTGTTTTGAAATTTAGCTATTATATTGTGATTACATAGTGATGATATGAAAGATGCTTTTGTTTGACTGACTCTTTCACAGAGTAATATTTTTTAAAGCGGTTTTCTTGTTGCCTGGAATTAAGTGATATTTTCCTTGGAGCCTATGGCATCAGAATCGATGGAATCGGTATCGGTAGAATCGGAATCGAAATGTCAGAATCGGAATCGGGATCGGAATCGATAAAATTTTGGAATCGACCCATCACTACTCTTAACGATTCCGGAAAGCAATCTATAATAATAGACAATGTGCATAAGCAATAACAGATTGTTTGATTTACGTAAATTATGAAAATTAAGAGAAATAAAAGGAAATTAAGTTTGGATTATTCGTGTTTTTCGATTATTTGTGCCGCCTCTCCCCACCATTAGCCCATTTGGATAATCGGAAGTAGGTACATATGCTGCACTTGTGTTCCATTTTAGGCATTACCTCCTCTGAATCCTCTACATTACATATTTGAGGAGGCCATGATGCAGGCAAATCTAATGCTTATCTTCCAGAGATTTAGGGTAAAACAGAGGGGACTATACTCGGAGATAGAAGGTTTCAAAATTACTATTTTTCAACATTAAATTTGTTCCCTAGCAGAATTCCAAAAAAGTGGGGTAACAAGCTTTTTATGCAATGTTTATCAAAATTGGGCCGGTAAAATAGAAATTGTGAGCAATAAAAAGTACCACACCTGCAACTCCGTTACCTTTCACTCATTCCCATAGCATACTGAGGCTGACGTGGTGAAGATAATGTAAACACAAAGTAAAAAGTGGTGCTTATTGGAAGATGGAGCTCACCTTGTGCCGTCTGCTTTCCACGACACCATATACGGCATCTCATGCATCAGATTCAGATTTGATGTGTCCATGGAGACTGGCTGACAGCCTGGGAAGCCGTCGCCCGCCTCTCCACAGAAGTTGGTCAATGCCTGTACCTTCCTCTGCACGGCAGTCAGCTTCTCTGCGTTGGAGACCACAGATATGCCCTTGGTCACACCTTCCATGAACACAGCTGGCCTCTTGCGCATGTTCCCCTTGCGTCTTCGCTTCCCACCCCCACCACCTCCAACACTGAAGACAGAACACACAGCAAATCTTTACTCATTAGTGTCCAGCAAAACATGATGGAACTACTTCACAATAGTTCATTTAATTAATAGTCAATGGCAGGTTCCACAATTATTTATTGATGCGACTGGTTTTGCTACTAAAAAGGAGGCATCGTGAAAAAATATGTTCGGGATCTGGATGTGGATGCTATTTTCTGAGACTATGTAGGTGAGGTAGAAAAAGGGTCACGACTTTCTTCCACATAGGCCAGGGTTCGAGAGATATTCGCATGTGAAGATTTTGTGCACCATCACTTTGAGTAATCGCCTCCTCTCAAGTGCAGGGGAGGTGGCACGGTCTACAGCACCAGTCCAGTGACTCATACCGCATTCGTCCCGTGTTCGAGTCCTGATGTCGGCAAATTTTTTCTCTCCACTAATTTTTGAAATCACTATTACAACTCATCCCCATTCATTTTATTTTGTTACTTTGCGATACTTATTTCCATATTAACTTATGAATTTGAAATGGATCTCCAAATTGTGCCCTACCACGCAAATTAGAGGACGTATGTAATTACAGTCGAGAGTCATCCGATGACTTTTTAAAAGGAGGGGTGGAGAACCCTGTGCCAGCATGGTTTACAGCCAATCGCTGTCCCCCAAACCCACCTCAGACCCTCACCTAGTCATACAACATTGACACATGCATATGAAGCACTGAAACCAGCCTGAACCACCAAAACAAGCCCTTTCTTCGAATCACCACTGAAACGAGGGATTCTCCATTTGGGTCCTTTCTTCACGGAACCCTTTTGTTTGCATGTGAGGTGGGCCTTTCCCTTTCTTACCTGGCAACCTAGCCCCCTACCCCCGATTACACCCGTCGAAATGTCATCGAACAACTCTTGGCGCCCAGACTGCACTTACACGGGAATTTTCGAGTAATTTGCTCATCCTCGCCCCAGCCATTGCTCCCACAGCCTCTTTGTAATCTCAACTCTTTCTTCTCATCAAATAAACACCATTGGCTATCCTCACATTCAGTTACTGACCCTAACCAGTTTCCCCTCCTACCCTTCAAGGCTCTTCAATACAATGGGCCTGCTTTCCAGCAGCCTACTCAAGCCATTTTTGAGATCTGGTGTGATATTTTGGGGCAACACCAGTGCTGCCACAAGGGCCTTCTCCATGCAAAAGAGATCTTTGAAGGCAATTGCTGCTGTTTCCATCAGATCTCCAGGAAAGCCACTGTTTCTTAAATTCAAGATAATGACACTACCATGTCTGTTTATTTTTTATTGTGCACTATTTGTCAAAATGTATCCTGATTTGTTCTGTCCGAGCTCTACCATTCATGATTATTTCACTCGGCGCAGAAATGATGTTCACCTGAGAAGGCAACCCTGTGCCTTATCTAGAAAGGGAACTCATCACTCAGCTTCCCTTATTTTTAATAAATTACCACCGCATGTAAAAACTCAGTCCAACATTGCAACCTTCAAGCGCGAATTGAGAAGGCTGCTTTTATCCAAAGCCTATTACAATCTAGACGAATATATGTGTGATAATGTATAATTGATCTGTGTCGTTTTTTTGTGTGTTTGGTATCTCTTATTATCTGTAATATTCTCTTGACCATGTTCTATGTTCTATTCCTTGGACCAACAGAACAATAAAAATTATTATTATTATTATTATTATTATTATTCTTCGTTTAGCTTTCCCATCATTTTTCACACAATTGGGCGTCGCCGCCAAATTCAGGGATTATCGAGGGTCAGCTGTGGAGGGAGGGCTGTTGGGACGAAACTCTTTGAAGGACGCTAAAAGGCAGGACATAAGGGAGACATGGTGAATGGAAGGATATTCTGTTGTAAGGATCGAGATTTGCTAGGAAGACAGTGGGTGGGCTGTGGAGAATATCTAATGGGGGGAAAGACTAGAGGAAATGATACAGTGGAACCCCGATCTATCGTTCCCGCATTCATCGTTCACCGTCCCTGGTCCCAGGTCCCAAATAAAGTTCCATAAAGACAATATAATATTTTCCCACACCTATCATTCCCCGAAGTATCGTTTTCCACATTGATCGTTTGAAGATCGCAGTCCCGTTGTATGATATTCCTGCATCCATCGTTTGACGAAAATGAGATGAAGTATTTACAATGTGTTGTTTATGGCTAATAACAACAGGCACACAGTTTGAATCTTCCCCATGAGATTGAACTACCATAGGGAGAAACATAGTGCCGTGGGAAAGTAACATTACCGCATTTCCCAAGATCCGCTGTCCCCCTCCATTCAGCACTTGCCTCCCCCTCTCTGATGCTTTCTTCTTCTCCAAAATCAAACAAAAGGTCCCAGCTCGCGAATCGTATTATGAAGACCTTAGTTTTGAAAGAAAATATCAAGTTACAGGAGAACAATTGAAACCTTTTTCAGGCCTCCCCCTTTTTCGCCCACAGACTTTTTTTAGCAGACTCACTTCAAAGTTCCCCTTTTCTGGAGGTCAACTGCTGCACCAATCACCTATTGGCCCACAAGGTGTCTAACAATGAATTTTGGCAATTGGTATTATACTTTTATTAGTTTGAAATATTAGTTATGTGCACGTAATTTTAAAAAATAATACCAAACATCACGTATTTCTAACAGTTAAGCAAGGAACTAGTAGGAATAAAACAGTAATGATTTCTGGCGAATCCCAAAATCCTTGCAGCTGAACTTCTCAGCAGTTGATGTGGCATTTATTTCGGAAACCTGGACATCAGGTTACAATTTACGAGTCATAATATAAGTCTCACTTGTCAGAGTTACTGACGAAGGGATATCTTCTCAGGGATATCTCTTCTAGTATCAAAATGTGACTGTGGTGTGCTCAACATCTGGAAAACTCACAACTCAAGTGTATGGAGTTTTCTTGGAAATTATTCTAAAACCTTTTGTGGACGAGAAACTTATTTTCCTACTAATAGATTCCTGGTGAGGGCAGACAAATGGTGAAATGTGTGACAAATTGTTTGAAGGTGACGCAGGGAATCCAAATTGCAAAATAAAAATTATACCGCCCCAACAAAGATGAGCACATTACCCAGAAATTCCCGTGTTGGTTATTATATACATCCTCTAATTCATATGGTAAGGCACAATTCGGAGTTCCTTTTAAAATCCATTAATTGATATGAGTTGTAACATTGATTCCAAAAATTCAGAGGAAAAAATAATGCCGATACTGGGACTCGAACCTGGGATGCGCACGATAGGAGTCACTGAATTAGCACCCTAGACCACACCGCCACTGCAGTAGTTGAGAGAGGGCGATTACTCAAAGGATTTTCTCAAAGGAAAGTCATGGTGCGCAAAATCTTTACATGCAAATATCTCTCGAACCTGGGCCTATGTGGAAGAAAACCGTGACACTTTTCCTACCTTACCTATATAGTCTCAGACAATAACATCCGCATGCAGATCCCGAACATCACTTTGGCGATGTCTCCTTGTAAGTGATGATGATGATGATACCTCGTAAGTAAACTTGTGGCAACAAGTAAATAAATCTGCCAGTGCCCCTCTGCCATCCCAATTCTCTTAAAATGACGTAACAACCATTGAACTTTACTGAGATCACTAATGCATGCAATGAACCACAGGACTAGCTGTGGAGAATGGAAGGGAGAGTATTTCACCTGCTGTTAGTGTCGCTTTGGACTTCCAGAGCGTTCCCCTCGTCATCTTCTCCCCCATCATCAAATTCCTTGTGCCACGTTGGCAGCTCTGGAGGGAGTGGAGCGAAATTTGGGTCATCGTACCTGCAGAACATGATTGGAAAGAAGTTGTAATAGGCTCCTTCGTTTCACACACCATCATATGCACACACACGTCTTTGCAGGATTAGCGATAATACATGCTGCACTCAAGACACAAAAGTAAGACATGCCATTCACTCAGGAACCAATGGAAGAAATCTCTATCTAGCATGGTGCGATAACTAAATCGCTACATTCAATGAAGAAAAGTAAATCTCGTGGTCTGGAGGGAATACCTGCACATAAGGACTTAGCACAACAGATCACACTGTTCCTAGAGGTAATTTCAAGAAGTCATTGTCAGAGGGAAATTACCACTAGAATGGAAAATTGCAAGCATTACACCTACATAAATCCAAAAAGGGAAGCAGGAGTGACCCAGACAACTATTGTCCAATTTCATTGAAATTGATTATACGCAAGATACTCGAACATGTCGTACTTAGCAATATCATGACCTTCTTGGACAATCATAACTAGAGACATGCATAAGTCGCAAATGCGATAACGTGAATTTTAACGCGAATTCCGGGATTTTCCAGCGAATACATGAATTTCGTGTTAATTGTGATTTTCTCCAATTCATGGGCAATTTTCACAATTTTTTTCTTCTGCTCATGCTTCTCCCGCAAAATTGTGTTTGGAGGCATATATTTAAGCTGTAATTTTTTCACTGCATTGGCCGCTTTCCGACGCGACAAATTTAGATGGACCGCCCTTCACAGCAGAGTGCCGTGAGATGTCTCATTTGAAAGTGAGGGAGGTGTCTCGTTTGAAAGTGGCTTGAATTTCACGGCACCGTGACGTGAACGGCGGCCGGCAAAAAGTCGTTGCATCTGAAAGTAGCCTCAAGGTAGCATTGCGTTTATTTTACGCCATAAATGGCACACCGCCGGGGCCGGATTGAACCTTGCCTTGCTGACCATCGACAACGCCATGCCGTCAACCGCGCGATTCGACTCGTTTGAAGAAATGCATTGAAACCAATGGTTATTTAAAGCACGGTGCCGTGCCATTGACGACGGCCAGAGCAAAGCCGGCTCGTCTGACAGCGGCAAAAAGCGGAGGTGCACCATCTATGCCGTGAAATACACATATAGCTACATTGAGGCAGCTTTCAGCCGAAACGACCTATCGCCGGCTGCCATTCCAGGCACAGCGCCGTGAAATTCAGGCCCCTTTCCGACAAGACAACTCACTGGATTTCACGGCGCTGTGCCGTGAACGGCGGCCCGCGGAAATTCGTCACGTCGGTGAGTGGCCAATGCAATGAAAAAATTACGGCTCAAATATATGCCTCCAAAAACAATTTCGTGGGAAAACATGAGCAAAAAGAAAAAATGATGAAAATCATGGCTGAGTTGGTGAAAATCGCCCATGAATTGGAGAAAATTCATGATTTCAACAAATAAACACATTCGAAGAAATAGAGTGACTTTTTCATCAGGATTATGTCTAAACCGCGGTTCACACGATGCCTACAAAGTAGCCAAAATGCCATGGGAATCTGATGGTTGACTTAATCAAATTACTGGAGGCTTCAAACTATCCAAATGCTCACATTCTATAAAGAGGAAACCCTTTCGCTACTATTGATGAAAATACGCGGCAGGACGTTCCTTGACCCAGGAGACGAAAGGCAAAAATTTTCATCTGAGATTTTCCTACACAGGCGAACAAATGCCGAAAATACACATTTCTTGCTCTCCTCCTTTTATGATATTCATGAGTTCCCTAAGTCTTAGTTTCAGGACCCAACACAGTGGAACACAGGTCGTATCCCTGAAATCTGGGAGCAGGTAGCCCAGTGGCGTAGCCAGGAATTTCTTTCTGGGGGGTCCAAAACGAGGGGGGGAAATTTTCGAAAAACAGGATACTAAGTAATGGGTTTTAAACTAATGTTAACACTTTTCATAATCGAAAAAACTTAATATAAAATATAATCGAAACTTCAATTGTTAAGGAATATTTTTTTAATTCATGATTTTTCGATATTTTGTTTTCTTTTATGAAGGAAAATGATTGTTTTTATATTTTGGGGGAGAGTCCGGACCCCTTGGACTCCACCCCTGGCTACGCCACTGAGGTAGCCGGACCCCTCGTCTTTTATTACCCCTCTTCGTGGCAAGGAACCGCAGTCATACAATAGTTCATTCAGTTAGTTTGTGAAATAAATATATGATTCTTTCTCAAAAAATATAAACTAAGAATTGAATTCTTTGTCTTTTGAGCAGTGTTTACAATATTTAAACGAAATTCTACCATAAATATTATCTTATATCTTGATTTCAGTATAAAATCAACATGGAAATTGTTAATGCATTAAATTCATTAATGGTGCTGGTAGAGCTTCATTCAAAATTTTAAAATTCTCAGAATAAAACAAGGAATTCAATTGGAAGTCTGCAATTTACGTGCAAGCAACAATCATCCATATAGCTAATTCATTTACACAAAGCATGAGTTTACAGCGAACCAATGCTGCTGATAGGGTTATAAACCGCGAAAGGAGGAAGACCAACTACCCTCGGAGCTCAAGATAATGCGATATCCCCACTAGAAAGGATCGAAAAAGGTTGGTGTTGAGAGTGTGTGATTATCCGCAAGACCTTTCTTAACAGATGTCCAACATAAATGCTCCATACAGAAGGGACTGAAGAGTCTCTTGGAGCGTAGTCCTGCATTCATGCTAAGGAGAGAACCCCACTCCACTCCACACTTTGAAAGGGTTAAGGAAGGTAAAAAATGAGCGTCGAGAATATTCATAAGAGTACTTTTTTTGATAAAACCACTTATTACATCTGCAAAACATACCACAAACAACCTGCTGTAAAGTCAATACCTATGCAGATGGCTGAAAAGGCATCAACCAAACTTTGTTCTCTGATGGTAGAAGATCTAAGCATAATAAGAAGACCAAGAAAAATAGGTATTTGAAAAGATCTCAGTTTTTGATCCCCAAGAAGTTCCAACTACAGACATGAACCCTGATTTAAAGACAAAAAATTCATGGCCTGGAATTGACAGACACAGAGAAGTTGATGTTGGGGTTGGGAGATATACAGAAATTACTACAAAAGCAAAATTCACGGGGTTCAGTAGATATAATTAAAGCAATCCAGGAGCTCAAATGTCTGAGACATTGGTTGCATCTAAGCGCCTTTAAGCAATTTGGTAAAGTGTGGATCCCCTCGGCAAACATGGATGGATAAAGATTTCTTTCCTGTTATATCACTGTGTTAACAGATAAGTGAACAAATATAAAAGATGACAACTTGATCACAATAGCAATATTTCATTTGAAATTACAGACATTTAAAAGTACCGTATAAGCGTGTGTAAGAGGTGCACCCCTATTTTGAGCATCGAAGCTATGAAGAAAAAAATTTTGCGGCATTTTTTTAATGCTATCGCACGGTGTTGCAGACGTATATTTTATAACTGTCGAAAGTCCAGTACGCCTGGAATTTCGACAGTTTTCGAATTTTCCTCTTTCAATATTAATTGAATGAGGAAATTTTGATAACTGCGGCCGTAATAGCGGCATAAGAGGGAGTAGAAAGAGTTCCGATCCTCTCTTCGCATATGCCATTGCTCTACGATGCTTTTCCTACGTTCGCACGTTCCAGTTCTGCTCTCGAGCTGTAAGGTTGTCTCCTCAGAGCTCCTGCTTTGCTTTCGCTATGCCTACCTGTTGTGTGTGTAATCAAGGCTCTCGACGTGGTCAAAAAGGCCTGAACTGTGGCGAGTGCAAGTCATTTTTCCATTCGTCTTGTGTTGCTATGTCCGATGGGGACCTGCAAGTTCTGGATGACCTACAGAAAACCTGGTTGTGTGATTCCTGTACATCTTGGCAACGTGCTTCTCGCTCTGACTCCACGCCCTTAAAACCTGGCATAGGGAAATCTTCCAAAGAGCCTCTTGCTGACCTGGTTAAGGAGCTACTTGATAGAGTAAAGCAATTTCAAGAGGGTTACTCGGACATAAAATCGTCTCTCTCCGACATCTAAAAGTGCATCACTGATCATGCGGACGCCCTCAAAGGTATTTCGGCTTCTCTCACTAGCCTTAACCAACGCCTTGACAACCTATCTGAAGACAATATCCAAATTTCAAATCATGTTTCGAGTCTTCAAGTTCAGTTCAATAGGGCTGAGCAAGAGTGGCTACAAAATGTTGTTGAATTTCGTGGTGTTCCCTTCGTCGATGGTGAAACCCTTGACTCTATTGTCTGTAACGTGGGGCAAGCGCTTGGTGTGGATATCAGTGTGTCTGACCTTGATTATTGCTATCGCCTTAAATTGCATGGCAAAGGGTCTGATTCACCTAACCTAGTGATAGTCCGTTTTCTTCGGCATTCACTCGCCTCTAAGGTTGTCGCCGCCCGTAGTGGGAAGAGAAATTTCACTACCAAAGACATAGGCTTCAGCCTCTCTTCAGCGGCCCCAGTGTACGTAAATGAATCCCTTACGCCTTTCAATCGTAAACTGTACTCAGTGGTTCGCGACTTGAAGAAAAATGGCAAAATCAAGTATGTTTGGGTGCGCAATGGTAGGATTTATGCTAGCAAAGAAGACGGTTCCGAGCGCCTCACCATTTCTTCGACGGAGGATACTGATAAACTTTCTTCATTGGTGGACTAGCAACCAACTTGTCAACCCAATGGCCGCCATATGGTTCAAAGAGTTCTTCAATCTAACTGCATTAAGATATGTTGTGTCAATTGCCAATCTTTGTACGCCCATATTGACGAATTCAGACTTTACTTTTCCCAATGTTCTTTTTATATCATATGCCTCACTGAAACTTGGCTTAAACCCGACATCCCTGATGTCCTAGTGTCTTTGCCCAACTTCAATCTTCTGAGGCATGATCGTCTCGGTAAAGTGGGAGGTGGTGTTGGACTATTTATTCGCCAGGATCTTCAGGTCTCAGTCGTTGCCTCTTCTCCCTCAACTTACTGTTCCCGACCGGAGTATCTTTTTGTCGACATCATCAGCCCAAATACTTTAAAGTTATTATTATGTGTTGTTTATCGTCCTCCCAAAATTGGGTTCTTGAGTGTTTTCGAAAACGACCTTCTTCGTTTTCTTCCCACCTACAACAACGTTGTGATAACAGGAGATTTTAACTCTGATCTCCTCCAAGTCAAATCTGATAGTCAGTATATTAGGAATTTTAACTTGTGTAACAATCTTCATTTAGTTCCGTTTACTGCAACTCATCATACAGCAACCAGTCATACTTTACTCGATCTGTTTATTGTTGATGACCCTGATAAGGTGATCTCATACTCTCAAATGCCTGTCCCCTTTTTGTCAGCTCATGATCTCATTCACATTTCCTATCGATTTAAACTCTATACTACACCTCCAAAGCCTTTTAAATTCCGTAAACTTAAAAACTTTGACGAATGTATTATCCAGAATGAACTTGCGGCTTTGGATTGGAGCGATATCTTTAAGTCCGACTGTATTGACCGTAAGGTCGATTGCTTTAATTCTCATTTACTGAAATGTATCAATGCTCTGGCACCTATAGTGATGTGCTATCCTAAGCGCGTTCACGCACCGTGGTTTAATGAAGAAATCCATAATCTAATAAGCGAACGTAATCATCTTCGTAGAATACATATTCGCACCCGAAAGCCTGCAGACTTCCAATCATTTAAGGATTATCGCAATATGGTCAAAGCCCGCATAACTAAGTTAAACACCATTACTATACATCAAAACTCTCGAAACTCGGTGTTCAAAAGTCCATATGGCGTGAATTGAGGAACCTCGGGTTAGTACGTTAGCGTTCCAATGCTCTGCCAGGTCATATTGACATTGATCAAATAAATCAATTTTTTACCTCTCTGTCGAGTAGTACCAGCGACACTGCAACAGCTGCACCGACCACTGACGACCTTCATGTTCCGTTTGATGCCAATAATTTCTTTTTTCAACACATCACTCCGGATGTTGCCCTTAAGTACCTTAAGAAGACGAAATCCAATTCCCCAGGTCACGATAATATTTCTATTATGTTTGTTCATAAAGCCACTCAGTTCCTACTTCCATTTATCCTTGAAATCTTTAATTATTCCTTATCCTACGCTCGATTTCCAGATGCCTGGAAAAAAGGACTTATCACGCCCGTCAGAAAGGTTAACAAGCCCGAAAACCCATCTGATTTCAGGCCCATTTCTATTCTCTGTGCCCTCTCTAAAACACTGGAGAGGATTGTGCACTCTCAAGTCATGGAATTTCTAACATCATCTGGTAAACTAGACCCTTTCCAATCTGGCTTCCGCAAGGGTTTCAGCACACAGACTGCCCTGCTTAAAGTCACTAACGATATTCGTCTCGCCACCGACAAGAAATTGGTAACCATTATGGTTCTATTCGATTTTAGTAAGGCCTTTGATCGAGTTAATCACGTAGTTCTCTTATGCAAATTAAAGTCCCTCGATTTTTCCAGCTCTACCCTAAACTGGTTTAACTCCTACTTGACGGGCAGAAGTCAAGCTATCAAG